>NC_134691.1:30971134-31271134 GCF_050947455.1 Rhinoderma darwinii
TCCCAGAGCCGGCGGCTCCCGTCACAGTAATGTCTTTCTCCAACCCCTCCCAAACACCCGACCAAATACTCGGGGACTCCTGATGTGCTGCAGAGAAGTACGCGAATTTCATGTATTTTAAATGTCCATTTTTTTTTTCCTTTCAGTACGTTCAGAGGCGGCAGCAGGAAAACATATCACGGCAGAGTCGTGGAGAGCCACCGCTGCCTGAAGAAGACGTTGGCAAGATGTTTAAGCCGGCTGTCCATCCACCCAGAATGGATTCACTACTCATTGCAGGTAATGGTTGCTCCCTTAAATGCTAAACTAACGGGTATATACAGTCCTTGATGACCATGGCAGCAATGAAGGGACTCCACGATGACCGGTAAATCCCAAATGATTACAATCTGTTTATTACGCGGCAGCATACTGTTCAGAAAATCCACATCCCAAAATGGAACTCCAATCGAATCCCTGTCACTTCTGCACACTATGGGTCCTCTCACAGGGACTGACGTGGGCCCTGTAAATGAGCGCCGATCAACGAGACCGCTCATTGATCGTTGCTTGTTTCAGTTGGATCTATGTATGGGGACAATTGCCCATTACTGCGATTGCTCGTCCCCGTACCTTTCGTTCATGTCAGGAGCGCCTCTCCCGGTTTACACACGTGCTGCCAACAACTATAATCATTTCGGGTGCATAGACCATAAAATCGGCCGCCGGACAAGCGTTTGCTTGTTCATCGGGTGATCGGTGCCCTGTTTACACACGGCAATTATCCTTTTTTACACGATAATTGGCCCGTGTAAAAGGACCTTAAAGCCAATTTCATAGATGATCAGTAGCCCTGAGGGTGTTCTTGGTATCTGAGAACAATATAGAGTACCCAGGGGGAACTAATGGGAATTTTGCAGATTTAAATCAATACTGCCAAGTGAGCGCTACTCCTCCTGGACTTTATTTTTTTTTTAAATCCTTTTTCATTAATGGATAACCATTGAGGCGAGATATTTTCAATTGTTGGACATTAAGGCCTCCTTCACACAGATTTTTTTTTTTTTACCTGGCAATTTAAACTGCATCAAAAATATATAAAAATGTGAATGGTGTATTTGGTGGCTATTTTTCCATTTGGTGATATATCGTACGTGCTTTTTTTTTCTGCCATTTTAAAGTCCTATATAGAGGTCTATGGGAAAAACGCCAGGAAAAAAAAGCCACAACCAGAGCAGGTTGCGTTTGGAAAAATCACGACTGACAACAAAATTGTCTAATTGTTTCTCTGCTCGTTTTTTTGTTTCTGATTTTGTGAAATAAAATGATATTGCAGTGCTTTGCTGGATTATAGGATTTCTGGATTATTTAATGATCGCGATCGATCTCCACATTTTATTTATGTATATATTTATATAAATAACTCTTAAATGGGCTGTAATGGCCGTGGCATAGGTCAGTTTGGTGGCTATTCGGGCAGCGTATGATGCCCTGTGGCTTCTCTTACACCTCGTTGCTTCTTCCAGGGCTGTCTAGTTCTTCCCTGTAGGGTAATTTCGGTACGGTTAGTCACCTCTGTACACGTATCATGCACATTTTTTCGTCTGGCTGTCCCTCTCCAGGGAACCCCCACCCTCCTGCTTCTTCCTGGTCTTGACAAGATTTGGGGCTCCCACCCCTCTCTAATTACAGCCTAATTACATGTAATGGGTAAGGAAACTATGCAGGATCACTTGAATATACAAAGCAAATTATTTTTAATGCGTTAACCCCCGTGAAAGTAATGATTTTCCCCTTGGCCAGACCAGCGCTGATTATTGGTGTAGAGTTTCCTATGTACGGGATGAAGTCAGCAAGAAAATCTAGATCCAATAGTTCCCTTCTTAAGGCTGAATTAGAGGGGCATTGCTGATATGTGAATAAAACGGATTGCACGAGATGCTCTGAGGCCCCGGATTCATTTTCTACTTGGATGGAGACTGAGCAGAAGCTTTTTTTTTTTTTTTTTTTGGGTAAATAAAGAGCATTTATTATTCAGCTTACAAGAAATAAAACTGGTTGCAGCTACAGAGGATTTTTTTTTAGCTGCGTATTTATAAGGGATAGCGAAAAAAAAATAAAAAAAATTCTCAATTATGCTCTTCGTGCTTTTTGTGCACCTCTGAGACCCCGGGATACATTGCGAGTGAAATCAATTATTGTGCTGTAATTACATTGTGTATTTACATTCTCCACACTGGTAAAGGACATATGGTACCAGCGCAGCCCACCTAGCGCTATACAGATGAAAACAAAGGACGGCCTGTAGTACATTGCATGGTCAAGGAGAGATCTGTGGGGGAAAGGCGACGATCGCATTCCAAAGCATTAGGTCATGTTTCCTAAACTAACCGTAAAGTAACGTACACATATGTGAATATATACAGTAACATTGCGATAGGCTACCTTGCAGTCTGACCTATAGACTCCCTGTAATCCTTTGAGACCAAGTGTAGGGTTTGTTGGATTTTTTTTTCTCATTTGTTCTTTTTCTATACCATTGATAATTTCCCAGTGAACCCCAAACTCCAGTGCACCTTTGTCCCCAGATCCCAAAAGTTTGTACAATCCATTCCATGTCTAAAGACTCATTGGTTGGCATTGTTACCTTACACCACTGGGTCAATGCTGTGAATCGGACTAGGGTAACCGTCCCTGGAATTAGGGTTTACCGGTGTGTGTTTGTGTTTGTTTTTCTTCTTCTCTAGGCCATAAAATACTTAAAGGACTTATTTCTGTAGGATATGCCCATGACTAGATAGGATAGAGAGCAGCAGCTCTGCATCACTGCTATATTCCTCATTCCGAAATGGGCATACCTGTATGAAGACGTATCCCAGAGCGATTCGGAGACCTGCAGTAGACAGACTGATGTGAATGAATGCGTACAGTGTACTCCCCTGCAGATTATGTTGGTGCTATACGGACAAGAATACACATCAACTCTAGATCGCAACGTGAAGCTCCGGACCAGTTTACCCGTTGCTGGCAGGTGCAACCTTTTATGGCTTAAGCCTATATATGTGAGGAAAAAGCCTATTAATATCCTTAACATGTGCCCTGGAAATATGGATTGTGGCATGTTCCGTGGCAAAAATAGATTTGGCCAACATATTGTATCTCCATTGTGTGGGTGCAGGTTGTCTGTTTTCATTCCCAGGTAGCCGTCATTACTCCCACAGTCTGACTCCTGCCATGAACGTATTAATCATTTTCTATGCCCATGTGAACTCAAGACGTTCCAGACACCTAGTTATTCTTCATAAATCTGGACAAAGTAACTTCTCATATCCTGCAAGTTAGAAATTGGAACCTAATTTGCTTTCCTGCTAAAATGACGGGTTTCTGAAGCTGGAAGAAAAAATACAAAGACTTCTATTCAAAAAGTATTCTCCTCGTGACATCATCCGTGAATGTATATATACAAATAGCTGGTAATTGCTAGCAACTGTGCCCATTAACGAGAAAACTGACCTCATTGTCCTGACTTCACATGTATGAAAAGAGTATATGATGTCACAGGCTCAAAGTCAACTACCGCTCCTGGCTCTGGAACACTTAGGAAATTGGAAATGTGCATTGGATCAATTCTGAAACCTCTGCTGATCAAGAGTATAAATAGTTGTAAAGCTGCCACCTAAAGAATAATACAATGTGATCTTCCATAGACACTAGAATTTACCATAAGTTTGTGTTTGTATTTTTTGGCTGTAAGATGCACCCAAGTTTAGGTGGAAGAGAAACCGACATTGCTCGGTTATATGCATGTCTGTGTTCTTCTATGGAAGCTTCCTCTGGTAGGGGCGACCGTTCTGACTGTTGCCGTGAATTTGCACCTACAAAATAGCCAACAGAAACCATTGAAACTTCCAGTAATCTCAACAGATTACAATGATGCTAGATCTAGGGAACTACCCACCAAAGAGAAACCTGAGGCTCACAGATTTACTGCTATTTTGTTATAATCAATCGATCACATTCACTGTAGCTTGATTTGATGCCTGATTCTACAACAGACATGGTCCAGAGAACTTTTTGTTGGTGCTGCTACTCATGGTCCAGAAAAACTGTTAGTGCTTATATGCATGGTCTAGTGGGCCCGGTGTTGGTGCTCTTACACATGATCCAGTGAAACCTGTGCTTGTGCTCCTACCAATGATCCTTAGGAAACTGCTGGTGCTCCTATGCATGATCTAGAGGAACCTGCATTGTGACTTCTACTCATGGTCCAGAGGAACCTGTGCTGGTGCTCCTACGCATGGTCCAGAGGAACCTGTGTTGGTGCTCCTACGCATGATCCAAATGAACCTGTGTTGGTGCTCCTACGCATGGTCCAGAAGAACCTGTGTTGGTGCTCCTACGCATGATCCAAAGGAACCTGTGTTGGTGCTCCTACGCATGATCCAAAGGAACCTGTGTTGGTGCTCCTACGCATGATCCAGAGGAACCAGTATTTGTTCTTCTACTCATGGTCCAGCAGAACTCTGTGTTGGTGCTCCCATCCATGGTCCAGAGGAACCCGTTCTAGTGCTCCTACCTATGGACCAGAGGACAATGTGCTAGTTCTCCTACCTATGGTCTCAAGGGCCCACTATTTGTTTTGCAATTTAATTTTAGTAATCTGTAATAGTTACCGTTTTTGCCTATCAGAAACCTGGATGTTCCTGTCTGATCACACTTCTATTCTGTCCACAGGTCAAATTAACACGTACATCCAGAATATTAAAGAATTCACTTCTCAGAACCTTGGAAAGCTGTTCATGGCTGAAGCGTTACAAGACCAAGTCAACTAACCCAAGCAACCAAGTAGATCTTCTGAGACCAAGAACATTGCAATGACTTAATAGCAACAATGATTTTCAGTACAATTCAATAAAGACGTCTTTTGTCAATATTATGCTGGCTGTTCCGCTTAGTTTCTTCTTGTTTAACATTTCTACTTTTACAGACCTCATCCAAAAACCTAAAGTTACCAATTGTTCTAGTAATAGGAGGATGTTTTATTACAACTGTAAAATGCGCGGCTTGTTCCCATCGTCCAGCGTTACCATTTTATATACTAAATATGAATAGTTTATTGTAATTTCCTCTCTGGTCAGTAACAGACTTAGAGTGGATCTTCAGGTATGTGCATATACAGGTTAATATATTACAGGGCTTATGAAATGTAATCTTTTCGTAATCTACTACTTGAACACTTTTGCTCCTTGTGAGAGTGGCCTAAATTGTCTATACTGCTCATGTAATGAAGAATAGATGCAGGTAAAGATCCTCTCTCCACGGCTCCTATTACCAAAATGATGTTCCCAAATCACGGGGTATTTGTAAGCCCCACTTCTGTTCTGCCCAGGAACTCCCCCCAATAAAGTGCCAGAAATGCCCATTTTAAGGCAAATTTGCAGAAGATCTGCCCCTCTTGCAGTCCCGTTAATGGGTCAGTCCCTTGAAAACAGTAATTATGTATTTGGTAGGGAAGGAACGCTTCCAGGTTAAAAGTGATGACCGTTGCAGTAGAACATACAACAGGTTGTCGGGTGATAGCTACACGTGCTGAGGACAATTAGGCCAGGATCTCGCATGCAGTTTTGATGCATCTTTTGGCTCCGTTTCTTTTAGCCAAAGCCAGACGTGAATCCAAAAGGATGGAAAGGTATGAAGAAAACACTGATGCATCTCGTTTCTTTTGTGTCCACTCCTGTGTTTGGCTCAAAAAACTGATCCTGGTTTTGAGAAGTTTTTTTGAAAGCTGAAAAAAATAGGAGACGATCAACATCTGATGCACGAGTCAAAGATTTTAGTGGACATCTTGAAATCTTGTCAGAACAATATCCTGTATGTCATCTAGTATGTGTATTTTATTAAGGGAGTATGTTATCAAGTGTTTTCTCGAAAAATAGGGTGGGAGTCTGCTTCTAACTTTAAAGGAGTTGTCCTATGAAGACACACCCCGTTTTCATGTGCTATATTAGGGCATATTGACATTATAGAAGGGGGACCCCAGCATGAACCCGTCTCTTGATTAGCCTGAGTGGAGAGTGGCTCCTGCTCTTGTGGACTCTGCAATCGTGTTACCACCCATGACTAGAGTTTTTATTTAGAAAACAGGCGTAACATATAGACTGCCTGCTCCTGTTGCATATGCTGAAAGTTAGTTTTAGATATGGGGGGGTGGGCATCTTACACACTTTTTTTTTTTTTCTTTTTTGGACATTTTAAACATGGAAATGTTCATGACAAATATTTTTTTGTAATAATTTGTGAGCTGAGACCAATCTGCCCCCTCTGTATCAGGCAATGATTGGTTGACCGGGATTGCCCACCCGCCATCCAATTTTGCAAGGTATAGTCTCCTGAACCCTTGTTTAGGGGCTCCGTAGCGTCAACCAGGTAAACACTTTGTGGGAACATTATAGACTGGGCTCATTAATTCTGTCTTGAAGTCTTCCCTGGTTATTGCTACAACACGTGGATGGCCTTGATCGCTGTCAGGTCACCACCAACTATACCAGTCATCATGTTGGCTCAATAAATACCAGCATCGTGTGCTAATGAGGATTCACTCTGCCATATTACTCACCGTCTCTGACAATGCTATTACTTTCCCTGCACATCTTGTGGCGGTAGATCTGCTAAACTAAAGAAAAATGAATCTCTTGAGCAGAGCGCCTCACTGCTGGAGCAGAGGGATTTGGAGAGTGGCTATAAAGCCTTGGAGGTCCCTGTAATAAAACTGTTACGCGATGCTTAATAATTTCCAGAATCGCACAAACCTAGCAATGCTTTATTAATTAGAATAGTTTCTGTCCTCTGGAAATTAGAAATCTGCTTTAGATTTTTTAATCCTTTTTTCCATTATTTTGGGAGTAGAAAAAGTTTCTATATAATTAAAGGACCCAAAACTTTCTATGGTTGAAGAACATTTTTTTAAGCAATATTTCCTGACCACGGCTCAGTTATAAAAACCAGTAATAATTTTTAGATCTTTGTTAGGACTGCACACAGGTTGGATTACTTTATGGTTTACTGCTCCATGTAGGTTCGGCCGTATGAGTAAATGACCTGGGCCGGTCTCACGGGGCACATTAAATGGCCTGGCACCCCAGGCTTGTGACCACCACAAATCTCGCTAATTATTTACATGTTGTAAAGCCTTGATATTCGATTACTTTATATATGGAGCTGTTATTTGGTGACACTATGTTGGTATTCGTTCCTCACTGTGTAGTGTTATTTACTGTGGCATTGTGTGGCACTACTACTTGAACACTAGAGTATATATTTACATTTTTTTTGCGGTCTGGTGGTGTGAACGCACCATACTTTGAGGTACGTTGGGCACTGTTCATAGGCATTTATATACTGTCTGACCGTACACCATATTGAAGTAAGGGGGCACCAACCTGGGCACCATTCCATGAAAAGCTGGTCGTCTCCGTGTGTGCGGTGAAACATTTTGATGGGTCTGTGATGGAATTGAGCAAAAACAAAAAATCGACTTTTCTTGAGGTTTTTGTTCAGTTTAGAGTGAAAAACCTACTAGGGAAGCACAAATAATAAATATTTATTTTACAATATTGATGGTAATATTGGCAGGCTTTTGAGTTACCTAGCATTAAATGAATATTTTGTCTTGTATGTAATTATATTCCTTTTGGTCAAGGGTGATTTAGTGTTATTTCCATCTTGTGATGGCATATCGGAAGATACGCCATTAATCTATGATTGTGAGAGTCCGATCTCTGGAACCCCCACCGATCCTGAGAATGAAGGGCCCGTCGCGTTGATTCAGGGTGAATGTGGTTGGCTGCTGTTCCCTGCACAGCCAGTTGCCGGGTGCGCCATTGTGCAGGGAAAATTTAGGAGATGTAGCTCTTAAATAATTGCTGCAGACCTTTCATTCTTATGATTGGGGGAAATCCCAGAGGTCAGACCCCCACTGGTCATGAAGTGATGGCATATTCTAGCGATATGCTTTTACTTTAGAAGATGGGAATAGCTTTCATTTAATACCTTTTGGTTTTCCTATTTGTCCATGGGGGTGAAGGGATGAATAGTAATAACCCTCATGGTCTAGGGTAGTCTGGGTTGGCTGATGTGTTCATCCCAACGTTCCTGGTTCTCTGGGTTAGTGAAAGGGTTATGTCTGCTGTCTTTGTGGTCTAGGGTAGGGAAGGGGTTCATTTGTACTTGTTGCCCAGTGTATTACTTCCTTAGGCTTGACCTTACTCTGATCCCATCCTTGGCTACTTTTAAGGAATAACCTCAGGGAGTCACTGTTACGACGCGCCTGTTCTGCTTGTTTTTTTCCATCTGTTTATACATTCCTTACCACTAGGTGGTGCTAAAGAGCTCAGAGCAGCTCATAGTCAGGAAACTGGCATCATTTTAGAAGTCGCACTAAGTGTAGGCATTAAGTTGAAAAGCATATGTAGTTCTAAACACATACCTGTCACTTCAATCGCTGCATTGCTAAGAAAATAAATTTAGATGGGGAAGTAATATTTTTACACGACTTTATTCGTCAGATGTCAGTGTAATGCTTAACAAATAACAGACTGCATCAATTGACATCTGCCATTAAGGCAATTCTGTCTCAAGTTGGTGGTTTTGTGATTCAATGCCAGACGATTGTAGCAAAGCACATCAGGCAGACTGGCAAGAGCAACGGCACATTATTATAAGGTAATTACGCCCATCTCTTTTTGCTCAGTATAATTTCCCTTTAAGAGAACTGCACGACAAGCTGTCTGTTATCAGCCGAACGTAAGCGCCAAATCATTTCCATACTTCAACATGTGTGCGAATATATGAAACGTGTTAACTAGATGCAACAACACAGATTTATTAGTAAGGAGTCGTCCTGCCTGATCTCCACATGTCCGCCACATCCACCAGATGCTCAGCCTGAATCTCTTACCTCCTATCCATGACTACAGTAGCCCTGCCACCTACTAAGACATCTGTTCACACTAGTGTCATGGCGGAGTGCACACTAACTCCAGTGTGAGTGTACGACCACAGCAGAGAATATTCAGGCCCTAGGTCTGTTTTTCATTTTGTGAAAGTCCATGGTCCTTTCTAAATTAACATTACCACTCTTTATAGTAGTTATTGTTCTACGTAGGGGGGCAGTATTATAGTAGTTCTATTCTTGTACATAGGGGGCAGTATTATAGTAGTTATATTCTTGTATGTAGGTGCAGTATTATAGTAGTTATACTCTTATACATAGGGATCAAAATTATAGTAGTTATATTCTTGTATATTGGGGGCAGTATTATAGTAGTTATATTCTTGTATATAGGTGCAGTATTATAGTAGTTATATTCTTGTATATAGGGGCAGTATTATAGTAGTTATATTCTTGTATATAGGGGCAGTATTATAGTAGTTCTATTCTTGTACATAGGGGGCAGTATTACAGTAGTTATATTCTTGTATGTAGGTGCAGTATTATAGTAGTTATACTCTTATACATAGGGATCAAAATTATAGTAGTTATATTCTTGTATATTGGGGGCAGTATTATAGTAGTTATATTCTTGTATATAGGTGCAGTATTATAGTAGTTATATTCTTGTATATAGGGGCAGTATTATAGTAGTTATATTCTTGTATATAGGGGGCAGTATTATAGTAGTTATATTCTTGTATATAGGGGGCAGTATTATAGTAGTTCTATTCTTGTACATAGGGGGCAGTATTACAGTAGTTATATTGTATGTAGGTGCAGTATTATAGTAGTTATACTCTTATACATAGGGATCAAAATTATAGTAGTTATATTCTTGTATATTGGGGGCAGTATTATAGTAGTTATATTCTTGTATATAGGTGCAGTATTATAGTAATTATATTCTTGTATATAGGGGCAGTATTATAGTAGTTATATTCTTGTATATAGGGGGCAGTATTATAGTAGTTATATTCTTGTATATAGGGAGCAGTATTATAGTAGTTATATTCTTGTATATAAGGGGCAGTATTATAGTAGTTATATTGTATATAGGAAGCAGTATTATAGTAGTTATATTCTTGTACATCGGGGGCAGTATTATAGTAGTTATATTCTTGTATATAGGGGGTAGTATTATAGTAGTTATATTCTTGTATATAGGGGCAGTATTATAGTAGTTATATTCTTGTACATAGGGGGCAGTATTGTAGCAGTTATATTCTTGTATATAAGTGCAGTATTATAGTAGTTATATTCTTGTATATAGGGGGCAGTATTATAGTAGTTATATTCTTGTATATAGGGAGCCGTATTATAGTAGTTATATTCTTGTATATAGGGGGCAGTATTATAGTAGTTATATTCTTGTACATCGGGGGCAGTATTATAGTAGTTATATTCTTGTATATAGGGGGCAGTATTATAGTAGTTATATTCTTGTATATAGGGGCAGTATTATAGTAGTTATATTCTTGTATATAGGTGCAGTATTATAGTAGTTATATTCTTGTATATAGGAGACAGTATTATAGTAGTTATATTCTTGTATATAGGGAGCAGTATTATAGTAGTTATATTCTTGTACATCGGGGGCAGTATTATAGTAGTTATATTCTTGTATATAGGGGGCAGTATTATAGTAGTTATATTCTTGTATATAGGGAGCAGTATTATAGTAGTTATATTCTTGTACATCGGGGGCAGTATTATAGTAGTTATATTCTTGTATATAGGGGGCAGTATTATAGTAGTTATATTCTTGTATATAGGGGCAGTATTATAGTAGTTATATTCTTGTATATAGGTGCAGTATTATAGTAGTTATATTCTTGTATATAGGAGACAGTATTATAGTAGTTATATTCTTGTATATAGAGTGCAGTATTATAGTAGTTATATTCTTGTATATAGGGGGCAGTATTATAGTAGTTATATTCTTGTATATAGGGGGCAGTATTATAGTAGTTATATTCTTGTATATAGGGAGCAGTATTATAGTAGTTATATTCTTGTGTATAGGGGCAGTATTATAGTAGTTATATTCTTGTACATAGGGTGCAGTATTATAGTAGTTATATTCTTGTATATAGGGGCAGTATTATAGTAGTTATATTCTTGTACATAGAGGGTAGTATTATAGTAGTTATATTCTTGTATATAGGGAGCAGAATTATAGTAGTTATATTCTTGTATATAGGGGGCAGCATTATGGTAGTTATATTCTTGTATATAGGAGCAGTATTATAGTAATTATATTCTTGTATATAATGGCAGTATTATAGTAGTTATATTCTTGTATATGGGGGTCAGTATTATAGTAGTTATATTCCTGTATATAGGAGCAGTATTACAGTAGTTATATTCTTGTATATAGGGGTCAGTGTTATAGTAATATTCTTGTACAGAAGGGCAGTATTATAGTAGTTATATTCTTGTACATAGGGGTCAGTGTTATAGTAATATTCTTGTATATAGGGACAGTATTATAGTAGTTATATTCTTGTACATAGGGGCAGTATTATAGTAGTTATATTCTTGTATATAGGGGCAGTATTATAGTAGTTATATTCTTGTATATAGGGGCAGTATTATAGTAGTTATATTCTTGTATATAGGGGCAGTATTATAGTAGTTATATTCTTGTATATAGGGGGCAGTATTATAGTAGTTATATTCTTGTATATAGGGGGCAGTATTATAGTAGTTCTATTCTTGTACATAGGGGGCAGTATTACAGTAGTTATATTCTTGTATGTAGGTGCAGTATTATAGTAGTTATACTCTTATACATAGGGATCAAAATTATAGTAGTTATATTCTTGTATATTGGGGGCAGTATTATAGTAGTTATATTCTTGTATATAGGTGCAGTATTATAGTAGTTATATTCTTGTATATAGGGGCAGTATTATAGTAGTTATATTCTTGTATATAGGGGGCAGTATTATAGTAGTTATATTCTTGTATATAGGGAGCAGTATTATAGTAGTTATATTCTTGTATATAAGGGGCAGTATTATAGTAGTTATATTGTATATAGGAAGCAGTATTATAGTAGTTATATTCTTGTACATCGGGGGCAGTATTATAGTAGTTATATTCTTGTATATAGGGGGTAGTATTATAGTAGTTATATTCTTGTATATAGGGGCAGTATTATAGTAGTTATATTCTTGTATATTGGGGGCAGTATTATAGTAGTTATATTCTTGTACATAGGGGGCAGTATTGTAGTAGTTATATTCTTGTATATAGGTGCAGTATTATAGTAGTTATATTCTTGTATATAGGGGGCAGTATTATAGTAGTTATATTCTTGTATATAGGGAGCAGTATTATAGTAGTTATATTCTTGTATATAGGGGGCAGTATTATAGTAGTTATATTCTTGTATATAGGGAGCAGTATTATAGTAGTTATATTCTTGTACATCGGGGGCAGTATTATAGTAGTTATATTCTTGTATATAGGGAGCAGTATTATAGTAGTTATATTCTTGTACATCGGGGGCAGTATTATAGTAGTTATATTCTTGTATATAGGGGGCAGTATTATAGTAGTTATATTATTGTATATAGGGGGCAGTATTATAGTAGTTATATTCTTGTATATAGGGGGCAGTATTATAGTAGTTATATTCTTGTATATAGGTGCAGTATTATAGTAGTTATATTCTTGTATATAGGAGACAGTATTATAGTAGTTATATTCTTGTATATAGAGTGCAGTATTATAGTAGTTATATTCTTGTATATAGGTGCAGTATTATAGTAGTTATATTCTTGTATATAGGGAGCAGTATTATAGTAGTTATATTCTTGTGTATAGGGGCCAGTATTATAGTAGTTATATTCTTGTATATAGGGGCAGTATTATAGTAGTTATATTCTTGTATATAGGGGCAGTATTATAGTAGTTATATTCTTGTATATAGGGGCAGTATTATAGTAGTTATATTCTTGTATATAGGGGCAGTATTATAGTAGTTATATTCTTGTATATAGGGGGCAGTATTATAGTAGTTATATTCTTGTATATAGGGGGCAGTATTATAGTAGTTCTATTCTTGTACATAGGGGGCAGTATTACAGTAGTTATATTCTTGTATGTAGGTGCAGTATTATAGTAGTTATACTCTTATACATAGGGATCAAAATTATAGTAGTTATATTCTTGTATATTGGGGGCAGTATTATAGTAGTTATATTCTTGTATATAGGTGCAGTATTATAGTAGTTATATTCTTGTATATAGGGGCAGTATTATAGTAGTTATATTCTTGTATATAGGGGGCAGTATTATAGTAGTTATATTCTTGTATATAGGGAGCAGTATTATAGTAGTTATATTCTTGTATATAAGGGGCAGTATTATAGTAGTTATATTGTATATAGGAAGCAGTATTATAGTAGTTATATTCTTGTACATCGGGGGCAGTATTATAGTAGTTATATTCTTGTATATAGGGGGTAGTATTATAGTAGTTATATTCTTGTATATAGGGGCAGTATTATAGTAGTTATATTCTTGTATATTGGGGGCAGTATTATAGTAGTTATATTCTTGTACATAGGGGGCAGTATTGTAGTAGTTATATTCTTGTATATAGGTGCAGTATTATAGTAGTTATATTCTTGTATATAGGGGGCAGTATTATAGTAGTTATATTCTTGTATATAGGGAGCAGTATTATAGTAGTTATATTCTTGTATATAGGGGGCAGTATTATAGTAGTTATATTCTTGTATATAGGGAGCAGTATTATAGTAGTTATATTCTTGTACATCGGGGGCAGTATTATAGTAGTTATATTCTTGTATATAGGGAGCAGTATTATAGTAGTTATATTCTTGTACATCGGGGGCAGTATTATAGTAGTTATATTCTTGTATATAGGGGGCAGTATTATAGTAGTTATATTATTGTATATAGGGGGCAGTATTATAGTAGTTATATTCTTGTATATAGGGGGCAGTATTATAGTAGTTATATTCTTGTATATAGGTGCAGTATTATAGTAGTTATATTCTTGTATATAGGAGACAGTATTATAGTAGTTATATTCTTGTATATAGAGTGCAGTATTATAGTAGTTATATTCTTGTATATAGGTGCAGTATTATAGTAGTTATATTCTTGTATATAGGGAGCAGTATTATAGTAGTTATATTCTTGTGTATAGGGGCCAGTATTATAGTAGTTATATTCTTGTATATAGGGGGCAGTATTATAGTAGTTATATTCTTGTATATAGGGAGCAGTATTATAGTAGTTATATTCTTGTGTATAGGGGCAGTATTATAGTAGTTATATTCTTGTACATAGGGTGCAGTATTATAGTAGTTATATTCTTGTATATAGGGGCAGTATTATAGTAGTTATATTCTTGTACATAGAGAGCAGTATTATAGTAGTTATATTCTTGTACATAGAGGGTAGTATTATAGTAGTTATATTCTTGTATATAGGGAGCAGTATTATAGTAGTTATATTCTTGTATATAGGGGGCAGTATTATAGTAGTTATATTCTTGTACATAGGGAGCAGTATTATAGTAGTTATATTCTTGTATATAGGGGCAGTATTATAGTAGTTATATTCTTGTATATAGGTGCAGTATTATAGTAGTTATATTCTTGTATATAGGGAGCAGAATTATAGTAGTTATATTCTTGTATATAGGGGGCAGCATTATGGTAGTTATATTCTTGTATATAGGGGCAGCATTATGGTAGTTATATTCTTGTATATAGGGGGCAGTATTATAGTAGTTATATTCTTGTATATAAGGGCAGTATTATAGTAGTTATATTCTTGTATATAGGGGCAGTATTATAGTAGTTATATTCTTGTATATAGGGGGCAGTATTATAGTAGTTATATTCTTGTATATAGGGGGCAGTATTATAGTAGTTCTATTCTTGTACATAGGGGGCAGTATTACAGTAGTTATATTCTTGTATGTAGGTGCAGTATTATAGTAGTTATACTCTTATACATAGGGATCAAAATTATAGTAGTTATATTCTTGTATATTGGGGGCAGTATTATAGTAGTTATATTCTTGTATATAGGTGCAGTATTATAGTAATTATATTCTTGTATATAGGGGCAGTATTATAGTAGTTATATTCTTGTATATAGGGGGCAGTATTATAGTAGTTATATTCTTGTATATAGGGAGCAGTATTATAGTAGTTATATTCTTGTATATAAGGGGCAGTATTATAGTAGTTATATTGTATATAGGAAGCAGTATTATAGTAGTTATATTCTTGTACATCGGGGGCAGTATTATAGTAGTTATATTCTTGTATATAGGGGGTAGTATTATAGTAGTTATATTCTTGTATATAGGGGCAGTATTATAGTAGTTATATTCTTGTACATAGGGGGCAGTATTGTAGTAGTTATATTCTTGTATATAAGTGCAGTATTATAGTAGTTATATTCTTGTATATAGGGGGCAGTATTATAGTAGTTATATTCTTGTATATAGGGAGCAGTATTATAGTAGTTATATTCTTGTATATAGGGGGCAGTATTATAGTAGTTATATTCTTGTATATAGGGAGCAGTATTATAGTAGTTATATTCTTGTACATCGGGGGCAGTATTATAGTAGTTATATTCTTGTATATAGGGGGCAGTATTATAGTAGTTATATTCTTGTATATAGGGGCAGTATTATAGTAGTTATATTCTTGTATATAGGTGCAGTATTATAGTAGTTATATTCTTGTATATAGGAGACAGTATTATAGTAGTTATATTCTTGTATATAGGGAGCAGTATTATAGTAGTTATATTCTTGTACATCGGGGGCAGTATTATAGTAGTTATATTCTTGTATATAGGGGGCAGTATTATAGTAGTTATATTCTTGTATATAGGGAGCAGTATTATAGTAGTTATATTCTTGTACATCGGGGGCAGTATTATAGTAGTTATATTCTTGTATATAGGGGGCAGTATTATAGTAGTTATATTCTTGTATATAGGGGCAGTATTATAGTAGTTATATTCTTGTATATAGGTGCAGTATTATAGTAGTTATATTCTTGTATATAGGAGACAGTATTATAGTAGTTATATTCTTGTATATAGAGTGCAGTATTATAGTAGTTATATTCTTGTATATAGGTGCAGTATTATAGTAGTTATATTCTTGTATATAGGGAGCAGTATTATAGTAGTTATATTCTTGTGTATAGGGGCCAGTATTATAGTAGTTATATTCTTGTATATAGGGGGCAGTATTATAGTAGTTATATTCTTGTATATAGGGAGCAGTATTATAGTAGTTATATTCTTGTGTATAGGGGCAGTATTATAGTAGTTATATTCTTGTACATAGGGTGCAGTATTATAGTAGTTATATTCTTGTATATAGGGGCAGTATTATAGTAGTTATATTCTTGTACATAGAGGGTAGTATTATAGTAGTTATATTCTTGTATATAGGGAGCAGAATTATAGTAGTTATATTCTTGTATATAGGGGGCAGCATTATGGTAGTTATATTCTTGTATATAGGGGCAGCATTATGGTAGTTATATTCTTGTATATAGGGGGCAGTATTATAGTAGTTATATTCTTGTATATAGGAGCAGTATTATAGTAATTATATTCTTGTATATAATGGCAGTATTATAGTAGTTATATTCTTGTATATGGGGGTCAGTATTATAGTAGTTATATTCCTGTATATAGGAGCAGTATTACAGTAGTTATATTCTTGTATATAGGGGTCAGTGTTATAGTAATATTCTTGTACAGAAGGGCAGTATTATAGTAGTTATATTCTTGTACATAGGGGGCAGTATTATAGTAGTTATATTCTTGTATATAGGGACAGTATTATAGTAGTTATATTCTTGTATATAGGGGGCAGTATTATAGTAGTTCTATTCTTGTACATAGGGGGCAGTATTACAGTAGTTATATTCTTGTATGTAGGTGCAGTATTATAGTAGTTATACTCTTATACATAGGGATCAAAATTATAGTAGTTATATTCTTGTATATAGGGGCAGTATTACAGTAGTTATATTCTTGTATATAGGGGTCAGTGTTATAGTAATATTCTTGTACAGAAGGGCAGTATTATAGTAGTTATATTCTTGTACATAGGGGTCAGTGTTATAGTAATATTCTTGTATATAGGGACAGTATTATAGTAGTTATATTCTTGTACATAGGGGCAGTATTATAGTAGTTATATTCTTGTATATAGGGGCAGTATTATAGTAGTTATATTCTTGTATATAGGGGCAGTATTATAGTAGTTATATTCTTGTATATAGGGGCAGTATTATAGTAGTTATATTCTTGTATATAGGGGGCAGTATTATAGTAGTTATATTCTTGTATATAGGGGGCAGTATTATAGTAGTTCTATTCTTGTACATAGGGGGCAGTATTACAGTAGTTATATTCTTGTATGTAGGTGCAGTATTATAGTAGTTATACTCTTATACATAGGGATCAAAATTATAGTAGTTATATTCTTGTATATTGGGGGCAGTATTATAGTAGTTATATTCTTGTATATAGGTGCAGTATTATAGTAGTTATATTCTTGTATATAGGGGCAGTATTATAGTAGTTATATTCTTGTATATAGGGGGCAGTATTATAGTAGTTATATTCTTGTATATAGGGAGCAGTATTATAGTAGTTATATTCTTGTATATAAGGGGCAGTATTATAGTAGTTATATTGTATATAGGAAGCAGTATTATAGTAGTTATATTCTTGTACATCGGGGGCAGTATTATAGTAGTTATATTCTTGTATATAGGGGGTAGTATTATAGTAGTTATATTCTTGTATATAGGGGCAGTATTATAGTAGTTATATTCTTGTACATAGGGGGCAGTATTGTAGTTATATTCTTGTATATAGGTGCAGTATTATAGTAGTTATATTCTTGTATATAGGGGGCAGTATTATAGTAGTTATATTCTTGTATATAGGGAGCAGTATTATAGTAGTTATATTCTTGTATATAGGGGGCAGTATTATAGTAGTTATATTCTTGTATATAGGGAGCAGTATTATAGTAGTTATATTCTTGTACATCGGGGGCAGTATTATAGTAGTTATATTCTTGTATATAGGGGGCAGTATTATAGTAGTTATATTATTGTATATAGGGGGCAGTATTATAGTAGTTATATTCTTGTATATAGGGGGCAGTATTATAGTAGTTATATTCTTGTATATAGGTGCAGTATTATAGTAGTTATATTCTTGTATATAGGAGACAGTATTATAGTAGTTATATTCTTGTATATAGAGTGCAGTATTATAGTAGTTATATTCTTGTATATAGGTGCAGTATTATAGTAGTTATATTCTTGTACATAGGGAGCAGTATTATAGTAGTTATATTCTTGTATATAGGGGCAGTATTATAGTAGTTATATTCTTGTATATAGGTGCAGTATTATAGTAGTTATATTCTTGTATATAGGGAGCAGAATTATAGTAGTTATATTCTTGTATATAGGGGGCAGCATTATGGTAGTTATATTCTTGTATATAGGGGCAGCATTATGGTAGTTATATTCTTGTATATAGGGGGCAGTATTATAGTAGTTATATTCTTGTATATAAGGTCAGCATTATGGTAGTTATATTCTTGTACATAGGGGCAGTATTATAGTAGTTATATTCTTGTACATAGGGGGTAGTATTATAGTAGTTATATTCTTGTATATAGACGGCAGTATTATAGTAGTTACATTCTTGTACATCGGGGGCAGTATTATAGTAGTTATATTCTGGTATATAGGGAGCAGTTTTATAGTAATTATATTCTTGTATATAATGGCAGTATTATAGTAGTTATATTCTTGTATATAGGGGTCTGTATTATAGTAGTTATATTCTTGTACATAAGGGCAGTATTATAGTAGTTATATCCTTGTACATAGGGGCAGTATTATAGTAGTAATCTTGTACATAGGGGGCAGTATTATAGTAGTTATATTTTTGTATATAGGTGACCGTATTATAGTAGTTATATTCTAGTACATAGGAGCAGCATTATAGTAGTTATATTCTTGTATATAGGGAGCAGTATTATAGTAGTTATATTCTTGTATATAGGAGCAGTATTATAGTAATTATATTCTTGTATATAATGGCAGTATTATAGTAGTTATATTCTTGTATATGGGGGTCAGTATTATACTAGTTATATTCCTGTATATAGGAGCAGTATTACAGTAGTTATATTCTTGTATATAGGGGTCAGTGTTATAGTAATATTCTTGTACAGAAGGGCAGTATTATAGTAGTTATATTCTTGTACATAGGGGGCAGTATTATAGTAGTTATATTCTTGTATATAGGGACAGTATTATAGTAGTTATATTCTTGTACATAAGGGCAGTATTATAGTAGTTATATTCTTGTACATAAGGGGCAGTATTATAGTAGTTATATTCTTGTATATAGGGGCAGTATTATAGTAGTAATCTTGTACATAGTGGCCAGTATTATAGTAGTTATATTCTTGTATATAGGTGGCAGTATTGTAGTAGTTATATTCTAGTACATAGGAGCAGCATTATAGTAGTTTATATTCTTGTATATAGGGAGCAGCATTATAGTAGCTATATTCTTGTATATAGGGGTAGTATTATAGTAATATTCTTGTACATAGGAGGCAGTATTACAGTAGTTACAATTATAATATAAATATAGTGCTCACCAAATACCAAAATACAGTGACCAAATAACAGTTCCATACGTAAAGTAATGAAATATGTGGTATACAATGTCTAAATGATTAAGCAAAGAGAGACTTAAGCAGTCTAAATAGTGATTAGAAATATGGCATTTTATTTACCAACTGATCGCTAATTCTGCTATACAATCAAACTTAAGCTTTGAAGTCCTTATTCACAGGACAGGGTCCGGTTTTTCCCAGCCGGTTTGCATCCGTTTTGCATCCGTTCCGGGCTGTGTTGCCGTTTTTAATGGCCGATTTTGACCTGTTTTGCATCCGTTTTTTTCCCTGTCCGTTTTAAAATCTGATGAATTTCATTTAAATTTGTTGCCACACCCAGCCCCCTGCAGGTAATGCCACCCAGCCCCCTGCAGGTAATGCCACCCAGCCCCCGGCAGGTAATGCCACCCAGCCCCCGGCAGGTAATGCCACCCAGCCCCCTGTAGGTAACGCCAGACAGCCCCCTGTAGGTTGCACCCCCGCCCCCCCTTCCAGGAGAAGTCACTGACTTCAATGTCCATATAGTGAGTGAGTGAGTGATGTCACTGTGTCCATATATGGACAGTGTAGTCACTCAATTCTCCTGTAGCGGATTCCGACTCCTACAGGGAGCATAAAAAGACCCTCCTCCTCCCCACATGCGCTCTGCACTGAGGAGGAGTAGAGAGGGCGCTAGCGACGGAAGACAGGGGCGTCACTCGGGACACATTCCGATGATGGCCATGTATTATCCGGCCCCATAGACTTTTATGGGGGCCGGGTAAACGGCCGAAAATAGGGCATGTCCCATTTTTTAACGGCCTGGTTTCGCGTGCCTTCAAAAAAATCGGTCGTGTGAATAGCCCCATTAGGGGTCTATTATTCCTACTGCAGCCGTATGACGGCCGGGAAAACCCTGTCGTGTGAATAAGGGCTTAGGCTTTATTCACACGACAGTGTCCGAGTGTCGGCCGATAAAAACGTCTGTTTTGGACCGTTTTTCCCGGCCGTTTTGCATCTGTTCCGATTCCGGGCCGTGTTGTCGTTTTTATAGGCCGATTTTGACCCGGTTTGCATTTGTTTTTTACCCTGTCCGTTTTAAAATCGGATGAATTTAATTTGTACATTTTTTGCCACACACTTCCCTCTGTAGATAATGCCACACACTGCCCTCTGTAGCTACTGCCACAGCCCCCCTGTAGGTAGTGCCACACAGCCACCTGTAGGTAGTGCCACACAGCCACCTGTAGGTAGTGCCACACAGCCACCTGTAGGTAGTGCCACTCAGCCCCCTGTAGGTAGTGCCACTCAGTCCCCTGTAGGTAGTGCCACTCAGTCCCCTGTAGGTAGTGCCACACAGCCCCCTGTAGGTAATGCCACACAGCCCCCTGTAGGTAATGCCACACAGCCCCCTGTAGGTAGTGCCACTCAGCCCCCTGTAGGTAGTGCCACTCAGCCCCCTGTAGGTAGTGCCACACAGCCCCCTGTAGGTAATGCTACACAGCCCCCTGTAGGTAATGCCACACCGCCCCCTGTAGGTAATGCCACACAGCCCCCTGTAGGTAATGCCACACAGCCCCCTGTAGGTAATGCCACACAGCCCCCTGTAGGTAATGCCACACAGCCCCCTGTAGGTAATGCCACACAGCCCCCTTTAATTCCACACAGCCCCCCCATAGGTAATGCCACACAGCCCCCCCATAGGTAATGCCACACAGCCCCCCCATAGGTAATGCCACACAGCCCCCAATAGGTAATGCCACACAGCCCCCTGTAATTCCACACAGCCCCCCCATAGTTAATGCCACACAGCCCCCTGTAGGTAGTTCTACACAGCACCCCCCCATAAATGGCACCCCCCCCACCTGTGTGTAGATAGCGCCACCGTTCCAGGAGAAGTCCCTGACTTCATTGTCCATATATGGACAGTGAAGTCATGGACTTCTGGAGCGGAGACACCGGCCACTGGGTCAGGGATTCCGCTTCAGAAGTGCCTGACGTCCCTGTGTCCATATATGGACACAGTGAAGTCAGGGACTTCTCCTTGAGTGGAGACACGGGCCACAGGGTCGTTGATTCCGCTTGAGAAGTGCCTGACGTCACTCTGTCCATATATGGACACAATGACGTCAAGCACTTCTGAAGCGGAGTCCCTGGCCACAGCGTTGCCGAAGCTGTGGCCGGGGATTGGGTATTCCGCTCCTACAGGGAGCAAAAAAATACCCTCCTCCTGCTCCTCCTCACATGCACTTCGCACTGTGAGGAGGAGAAAGAGAGAGAGAGAGCGACGGAAGACACGGCTGTCACTCGGACACATTCCAGTGATGCCCGTGTATTACTTGGCCCCATAGACTTCTATGGATGCCAGGAGAACGGCCGAATATAGGGCATGTCCCATTTTTTGACGGCCGGGTTTCCCGGGTCGTCAACAAATCGGTCGTGTGCATAGCCCCATTAGGGGTCTATTGTTCCTACTACGGCCGAGCGACGGCCGTTTTATGAACGGCCGTCACACGGCCGGGAAACCCTGTAGTGTGAATAAGGTCTAAGGTTCTATTCACACGACAGGGTCCGAGTGTTGGTCCGTTTTTCTCGGCCGTTTTGAATACGGTCCGTTCCGGGCCGGGTTTCCGTTTTTAACTGCAGTTTTGCATCCGTTTTTTTCCCCTGTCCGTTTTAAAAACAGATGAATTTCATTTGTACATTTTTTGCCACAAACTTCCCTCTGTAGATACTGCCATGGCCCCCCTGTAGGTAGTGCCGCACAGCCCCCCCCTGTAGGTAGTGCCGCACAGCCCCCCCTGTAGGTAGTGCCGCACAGCCCACCCCCTGTAGGTAGTTCTGCACAGCCCACCCCTGTAGGTAGTGCTGCACAGCCTCCCCCTGTGGCCGTAAATTGGTGATTTCACTCCTTCAGGGAGCAAAAAAATACCATCCTCCTCCTCCTCACATGCACTTCGCACTGAAAAGGAAAAGAGAGCAAACGAGCAGCAGAAAGCACGACCGTCACTCGGATCACATCTGAGTGACAGCCGTGCTTTACATGGCCCCATAGACTTTCTCGGCCACCCGACTCCCATAGAGAATGGCTGAAAATCGGGCATGCTTAATTTTTTGACAGGCCAGTTTATCGGGTCGTCAAAAAATCGGCTGTGTGAATAGCCCCATTTGGGGTCTATTGTTCCTACTGCAGCCGTGTGACGGCCGTTCAAAAAACGGCACTCACGGCTGGGAATCCCTGTCCTCTGAGTAGGGCCTAATGCTCACAAGACTCGGGTGCCAGGTCTTCTGTGGCGTCAATTTCAGCAGAGGTGGCTGCTCTCTGTAGCACACCTCAATGACCCATCCTGGCGACAATGAGGATAGGAAATTTTGCTCTCCAGATATTCTGAATGCAACAATTTTTCGTTTTCATTATTTTGAATTTAACTTGGAATGTCTTATTTAAATTTCAATAAGCTAAATTCCCATAAACATCCTATAAAATCTATGCCTTCGGTAACTGTGAAGAACACTTTTTACGGTTGGTACAATCTCCTTTAGAGAACATTCACTATAACCAGAAATGCCTGTCCCCGAATTGGTGCACATCTATGGTAGATAAATTAACCACAGCCGCAAAGCTGTTGGGCAGTATATGCCAGTTCAGAGCCATTGCAATAGCGCCATTTACTTTACGATATTTCAGGTTATACTGAGGGTCAGAGATGAGCAGATTTTTCTGCATGATTGGAGTTAGGTCAAATGCACACCATGCGTATTACGTGTGGATTTGACGCGCGTATTTTCGTACTACAAATCCGCAGCGTAATATAGTACCAGCATAGTAAATAAGATTTCAAAAAATCTCATCTACATGTTGCGTTTTTTCTGCACGTAAATTAACCTGCGGTGTGTACTTTAAAATCTGCAGCATGTCAATTTAGCTTGCGTTTCTGCTTGCAAATTGTATTTGACTAGTGTTAGGCTACATGCACACGTTGCGTATTTTGCTGCGTAAAATACGCAGCAAAGCCGCAAGAAATTTGCAGGAAAAAAACGCATCTAAAGGTGTGTTTTTCAGTGCGTTTTTTTTTTCGTTTTGCGGCGCATTTTTACCTGCGGTTTTGATGCAGACTTTCTTCCTGAAATTCCGCAACGTGTGCATATAGCCTCATTCTGATTCACCAGAATTGAAATTTGCTTTTGCCAAATTTAGAATGATTGGCAAATTGATTCTACCATTATATTATATGGATTGGTGAATCGATTTGCTCTAGCACGTCTGGTAAATTTTCCACCATTTTTGACTACTTGGAACTGCCAGTGGAATAACAATATTTATAAATCCGGCTTAATGTTTTTATGTTTATTAGACTGCATAGCACAATGATTTTATAGCTACAGTATATAAATCCCTAGCATTGCTGCATGCATGGATCTATCAAGTACCTGTAAGGCCCCCTGTGAGCCGCTGTGTAGTGCCTTCATGAGGCAACGTATTCTCCCTTTGTATCCGAAGGAGAAGTGAAAACTTTGCAAATTAAAACTAAGAATTTGGTAAGTATCGTTTCTGGTCAGACCGTTTCACTTTTTTCACATTTTGTTATGTTGAGGCTTTGTGCTAAAATAAAAAACTTCACGTTTTCCCCATTATTCTGTACTCAATATCCCATAATGACAAAGTGAAAACAGAATTTTAGACATTTCTGCAAATCTATGAAAAACTCTAATTTCACATGGACATAAGTATTCAGACCCTTTGCTATGACCCTTGAAATGTAGCTCTGGGGGCTCCCATTTCTCTAGATAATCTTTAAAATGTTCCTACACCTTGATTCGCATCCATCTGTGATCAATTCACTTGATTGGACATGATTTGGAAAGACACACCCCTGTCTATATAAGGTCTCACAGCTGACAATGCATATCAGAGCAAAAACCAAGCCATGAGGAGGAAAGAACTGCCTATAGAGCTCAGAGACAGGATTGTGTGGAGGCACAGATCTGGAGAAGGGTACAAAAGAAGTTCTGCATTGAAATTTCCCAAGAGCACGGTGACCTCCATAATTCTTAAAGGGAAGGTGTCATGATTTTTATTTTTATTATATTGCTTTTAATATAATATTAACAAAAAATTGATTTAATTGTGTTCTCATTTTTTACATTTTAATTTATTTTTACTTGTCTATGGGGCTGCCATTTTTTTTATCTCTGTATGTGTCGATTAACGACACATACAGAGATGGAATACGGCACATACAACTCCATAGAGAATGCGAAAGGGAGCCGTTCCATTTTTGCTCCCACACAGACCAAAACGAAGATCCTTCATAGAGCGAAATCCGGCGCCGCTGCCGGACAGTAAGATGACGACTTCCGGCCATATGTTCAACGAAGTGAAGGCGCAAGGAATAAGAGCGTAGACCAGCGGCGGCGGCTGGAGCAGGTAATTTATGTTCGTGTATGTGACATGTGTATTATGTTCGTATGATACTTTCTGCTGAGCTCTGTATCTAATCCTCCTACACTGTGCAGTCGCTCAGAAAATGGCGACACACAGTGTAGGAGGTTTGAAGACATTCAAACCCTTCCTTCTCCTGGCACCAGCCAGAAGAAGGGAGGGGGGATTGTGTGAGGAGACTAGAGGAGAGTGTGTCCACCCCAAATTTGCAGCATAAATCAATGAGGTTGATTTACCACAGTGACCATGCTGCAATTTTGGGAACTTCTCCCTCTAGTGGTCAGGACACGGAAATGTTATAAGTTTGAATCGAATTTATATTTCCTGACTTGTGAAAAAATTTCAAAAATTAAAACAATGTATAATCACTTAAATACTAATTGTTTAACGGGGAAAAAAAAATAATTTCTAGCGACACATTCCCTTTAAATGGAAGAAGTTTTGAACAACCAGGACTCCTAGAGCTAGCCGCCCCACCAAACTAAGTAATCGGGGGAGAAGGGCCTTGGTAAGAGAGATGACCAAGAAACCAAAGGTCATTTTGGCTGAGCTCCAAAGATTCTGTGTGCAGATGGGAGAAACTTCCAGAAAGTCAATCATCACTGCAGCACTCCACCAATCTGGGTTTTATTGCAGAGTGGCCAGAAAGAAGCCTCTCCTCAGTAAAAGACACATGAAAGCCCGCCTGGAGTTTGCAAAAAAAAAAAAAAGCACTGAAAGGACTCTCTGACTGTGAGAAACAAGATTGAACTTTTTGGCCTCAAATCTAAGCGTCATGTCAGTAGGAAACCAGGCACTGCTCATCACCTGCCCAATACCAGTGGCAGCATCATGCTGTGTGGGTGTTTTTCAGCAGCTGAGACAGGGAGACTGGTCAGTGTTGAGGGAAAGATGAATGGAGCAAACTACAGAGATATTCTTAATGTAAACCTGATCCAGAGCGCTCTGGACCTTAGACTGGGCCGAAGGTTTACCTTCTAATAAAACAATGACCCTAAGTACCTAGCCAAGACAACACAGGAGTGTCTTAGGGACAACACTGTGAATGTCCTCGAGTGGCCCAGCCAGAGCCCTGACTTGAAAATGGCTGTCCACCGACCATCCCCATGCAACCTCTGAGCTTGAGAGGATCTGCAGAGAAGAATGGCAGAAAATCCCCAAATCCAGGTGTGCAAACCTTGTGACATGTATCCAAGAAGACTGGAGGCTGTTATCACTGCCAAAGGTGCTTCAACTAAGGCCTTATTCACACGACAGGGTCCGAGTGTCGGCCAATAAAATCGGCCGTTTTTCCCGGCCGGTTTGCATCCGTTTTGCATCCATTCCGATTCCGTTCCGGGCCATGTTACATCCGTTTTTTTTCCCTGTCCATTTTAAAATCGGATGAATTTCATTTAAATTTGTTGCCACACACAGCCCTCTTTAGATAATGCCACAGCCCCCCTGGTAGGTAATGCCACCCAGCCCCCTGTAGGTAATGCCACCCAGCCCTCTGTAGGTAATGCCACCCAGCCCTGGCAGGTAATGCTACCCAGCCCCTGGCAGGTAATGCCATCCAGCTCCCTGTATGTAATGCCACCCAGCTCCCTGTATGTAATGCCACCAAGTCCCCTGTAGGTAATGCCACACAGCCCCCTGTAGGTTGCACCCCCCCCCCTTCCAGGAGAAGTCACTGACTTGAATGTCCATATATGGACAGTGTAGTCACTGACTACTCCTGGAGAGGAATTCCCGGCCACATGGTCGGGGATTCCGCTTCAGAAGTGGGTAACGTCACTGTGTCCATATATGGACAGTATAGTACCTCACTTCTCCTGTAGCGGAATCCCCGGCCATAGGGTCGGGGATTCCGCTTCAGAAGTGAGTAACGTCGCTGTGTCCATATATAGACCGTGTAGTCACTCACTTCCCCTGTAGCGGAATCCCCAATCCCCGGCCGGGGATTGGGGATTCCGACTTCTACAGGGAGCATAAAAAGACCCTCCTCCTCCTCCTCACACGCACTGTGAGGAAGAGAGCGAGCATGAGCGACGGAAGACACGGCTGTCACTCTGGACATATTCTGGTGATGGCCGTGTATTACCCGGCCCCATAGACTTCTTTCACGGCTGGGAAACCCTGTCGTGTGAATAAGGGCTAAGTCCTGAGTAAAGGGTCTAAATACTTATGTTAATGTCATATATTCGTTTTTCATTTTCAATAAATTAGAAACGATCACTAACATTCTCATTATGGGGTATTGAGTGCAGGGGCAAAAACTTAAATTTTTTATTTTAGCACAAGGACTCAACATGAAATGTGAAAAAATTTAAAGGGTCCAAAGACTTTCTTAATGCATTGTTGGTGGAAAAAAACCTTTATAATACATCATTCATAAAATCGGTGGCACATATTTACACGAGGCAGATTTGTTGCAGAAATTTTTGCTTTGTTAAAATCTGCTGTTTGGTTTCTGTAGCATGTGCATGGATATCTGCAAACCAAATTCAGAGGAATGGGAAAGTCACCGAAATTTCTGCAATGAATCTGCTGTGTGTGAATTAAGGGGTACGCAGTATTAGGGATCCGTATAACATGAAGTAATGTAGTATATCTGTGCATCGACTAAACACATTAAAATTCGACAGACATTTTTCTATTTTTCAGAGCCAAGATTCCTATAGAACCTAAAGCCAAATGACTGGGTCTTGAACTGGTTAAATTGAATGTAAATATTCCCCTGACACCCAAACCTTCTTGTAAAAAACAAAAACAAAAAACAGGACAGTTATTAAGGAAAGAAAAAACTTTTTACAGTTGACAGAGATTTTTGTTCGACTTCTTTGTTTCTTTCCAATAAATTCCCTGTTTTAAAAAAAAGTTTCAGCCTCTGCACAGCTGGCAGACTGGTGGCTGAGATCATCGGATGCTATTTCTTCTCATAAAGTACCTCGTTAGTCTGAAACTTCACCCGCTATGTCATTACGGCAGATCCTTACTCTATCTGCTGCCCTCTCGATGAGTCGTTTGTCAGACTTTGGAGGGTGGTGGAGCGATACAAGAAAAAGCTAAAAAAATAATAATAATAAGGACGCAACCTCTCTGTCTTCCCTGTGCGCAAAATGTGAAACCCTAAACAAAAAAAACTATTTCAGATATGAGGAAAGTAATTAGGTGTTCTGCCTTTTCAGCCTTCTGAGAGCTGAGCTGCCTCTTCAAAGTCGACTTGTGTGAGAAGGGGGGCAACGATATCTGAATCTCGGTATAATTGTAGTACGTTTTTGCCTTGTGACTAACATAATGGTGAAAAGTATTGTTTTAGGACGAGCAAGATATTTTTCTAGGTTGTGTTTTTCTAGTAGCCATAAAAACAGTCTATTTGTTCCAATCTGTCAAAACTGATGTTTCTAGAAATGTTTCTGAGATTTGTTTTTAAAAGGTTCTTTATCTAGTCAGGTCTGATAATGAAGAGAATAGCCTTTTCTTCTCTATTACAGAGCATTGTAATTCCCCACTGGTTTTCCTGTGAAAGACTGGGATTCCCATTCGTATACATGTGCTGGCCCTTTAAGAGCAGGCACAATGGACTGGTGGTGGTGGGCAAGATATTTCAGAAACCCTGAATACCCAAAAGTAGGCAATGAACATGGGGCAGAAAAATGTTTAATATATCACAATGAGGAGCTGAGTTTTTTTCTGATATTATTAATGTCTTTATTATAAGTGAAGGTGTTTGCAATATCATCTTTATATGACTGTGGGGGATGCCAGTGTGATAGGGCATTACAGGGATAGGTATACTGTGATGCCAGGTTCAGGGTAAAATTTTTCAGTAGGCCTTTGTCAATGGGACCCCTTCTTTGGGTAATGACCATATTCTAGTTCATGCAATGGGAGATGGCGCAGAGGTGTCCATTCAATATATAATTTAGATCTGTTCTGTAACTGCTGATGGAGTACATTGTTCTACAGAACTCAAGGACCGCTGGGAAAAGGTGGAGGCATAGATTGTGTGCTGCTAAATTTATACTGCTGTGAATCTACTGGAGCGTTTTTTATGGCTAAGGGGCTCCAAAATTTTGCATGGAACTGGCTGGGATGTTGACCAGTGTGTTAGGTTGACTGGTCTGTAACTGGTGATACCATTGTAATAGGGTGAACCTTTCTGTTTGAGGTTTATAGATTGATTATTTTGTGTAAGGGGAAATTCCAGGGTTGGTACGAGGGTCATAAGGCGTCCATTCTTTAGAAGGGTGATGTCTTGGAAATAAGGTTAACATTCTGTATAAGGGTGATGTCGGATGTCGTGGTGATAGGTTGATCATTCTGTATGAGGGTAATGTCGGGGAGATAGGTTGACCATTCTGTATGAGGGTAGTGCCTTGGTGATAGGGTGACCATTCAGAATAAGGGCAATGTCAATGGGATAGGTTGACCATTCTGTATGAGGGTGATAAAGTGACCATTCTGTGTGAGAACAATACCAGGGTGATCATTCTGTGTGGGTGTAATGCCAGGGTGATATGGTGACGATTGTGTGGTGCTCGGGTTTTGTAATGATTGTCCTGTGTATTATGTTAAATGGATAATTGATTTTCACAGATTGTACTAATTTCTTTTGGTTCCCATGTTCTACTGGGCCATTACACTCTTACTTCTGCTAAAATCATAAATTGCCACACATCACCTGATTTTCCATCCCCAAGTTCTAAAGGTCTTTAGATATATTTAGTCTACATCAATTCTACTGGCATTGCGCTCAGTGCTTGGAGCGTTGTCAGTGGTACAAACAACTTGATTTCATGACGGAAGCCCATCATGCCAAAAATGTAGCGAATCAGTGGAGTCCCAAGTCTAAGGCCGGATTCAGACGAGTGTGTTCAGTCCGTGATATACGGAGCATATGTCGGCAGTATTTGCCATACCGAACACACTGCAGGGAGCCGGGCTCCTAGCATCATAGTTATCTATGACGCTAAGAGTCCCTGCCTCGCTGCGGGAAGACTGTCCCGTACTGTAATCATGTTTTCAGTACGGGACAGTTTTCCGCAGGGACTACTAAGCATCATAGATAACTATGATGCTAGGACAGAACCGATAACACAGGGACATATACAAAAACACCGAAAAAGGCCATACTTACAAATGGACACAGCCAGGCCAGAAATGCTGATGAAAGGGCGAGCAGGTGCTTTAAATAATAATAGCCACTCCCACTAGTCTTGAGGGGAGTGGTGTGTGGTGCATGGGATGTGTAGTAAGAAATAATAAATGAATAGTGTGTGTGCCAGTGTAATACTATAAGTGAAATATAGGGGGCAGTAATAAATGAAGTGCCTCAATAGAAATAAATGGATAATGGGGTGCAAGTGAGTGAAACATGGAGGGATAGTGTGTACGTCATGAGGCACAACGTGTATAGCCAGGTAGAAGCCTATTTGTGACGCCTTGATAATTCATAGAGCGGGCTACCCTGCTTGCTATGCCAAACAACAACACACCATGCTCTCCCAGCATCAAAGACCCGGCTGTGTCCAAGAGAAGCGAATATACATAGTAATGAAAAATACCTGGGGTATTGGTAATCATTTTGGCCAAAAGGACGCAAACTCGCAATCCACGACAAGGATCCCCAGACCGGCTCCCTGCAGTGTGTACGGTCCAGGAAATACTGCCGACATACGGTCTGTATATCACGGACCGAACACGCTCGGCCTAATACAGAGAACCAAAATATAACATAGAACATAAAAAAAAAAAATAGTCCCAGGAAATTTGCCTTCAACACATGCAGATATAACAGTCGTATTGAGTTGGCCATGATTTGTGTATTTTATTGGGGCATCTTAGGTGATTGTGACATAGCGACGTGGCATCCATGTGCCTGATAAACAATACTAGTGTTCCCAAAAGTCCAGGAGCACCTATCAAACATTCAGCATTAACGCGGCTCAGCTTGACAGACGACCCATTGTGGTGTTGGTGCAACACGTTCCCCATGCCACCACTCTTAATAGCACCACCATTTTGCTCTGAAAACTGCCCCACCTCAACCAATCCAAAAATTGGCTACCAAGAATAAACATGAAAGACTGTGAAGCAACCATCCAAGTAGGTCTTGGTAGTCTGACTAGGCTTTTCTAAAACTCCAGACTAAGGAATTGCAGGGATTTCGGTTGATCCTTATCGATTGGTTTAATAGGCCATCCATAGTGAATCCGCAGATCTTTCTGAATTTTTTTTATTTTATTTACTATGGACGGTGTTTAGACTAAGATTTAGCCCTCTAGAATGCAAAACTCCAGCAAGTCTCCGAATCAAATAAATAAATGGTTTCACATACGTCAATTAAAGCACCACTGTCATGAGGCACATTGACACCTATAATATATCCATAGTCCTACATCCCTGGTGAATATGGTGACCCGATATAATACTACCATACAAATTCCCATGCAAATGTTGCCCTGTCTGTATGCAAACCTACGTCCCCTGTTGTTGTAAAGGTGCAGTGGAAATCATTGTGTCATCCCCCAAAAAAAATCATACCGTTAGGGGTACTACTAATGTTTTATTCAAAAAATGCTTTATATTTAAAAGGCGAAGAACTGATAGGTTTACATCCACCATTTCCTAATAAAAATACATTTCCACATATACAGCACAGTCTCCCTCTGGCCAGATCACACATTTTGGGATACACATTAGTTCATTCTATTACAGTTGGACAAGTGCAATAACGGCAGACGGCTTATTACCATCTGAAACAAGAGCACATTTATTATGGTTGCAGTACGGCAAGAAAAGACCAGTTTATTGAATGTTCTCTACACCACAACACTGATTAAACTGTCAGACCAATGGAAGAATAAAATATTAGCACACAGGTATCACAAGTGTAATACATTCCTAAAAAAGATCCGTCCGCAATAAGGAGCGGAGAGGTTGTGTTGGCCGTGCTCACAATTTATGCTCTAAATTCGCCTGGTGCTTCAAAATATCAATCTTGTCAGCGTCACCCCAAGATCTGTATGGAGCCTCTTATTGTGAAAATGAGGTCTACTCAAGCTATTAAATCTTAGACGTGAATCATCTGCCATTCTCTAAGGTTTGACAGTCCCGTAGGTTTCATTCTTCTACAGTAAGTGATGCCTTTTGATGGACCAACCTGAACACTTCATACAGGAGATAAAGACCAGAAAGTATCATTGCTTACATTACTAGCTGACATTTTCTCAAAAGAAATCCGTTGTACTGGGATTTTATACAAGACCTATTATTCCTTTGAGGACTTCCACCAGATATTTCATAGTCCTCCAACAGTCCAAAAAGATCAATCAGAGACCAAACCTGGAGATGAAACGTTCTTCCACCACCGTCGTGTCCCTCAAAATATGACTTTTGTCTGTCCTATCGTTGTAAATTAAGGATGGGAGAAACTTTTGTTGTCCAAGGCAGGGGTCTGAGAATGCAACCCCCATCCTTGTTCCCATGGATAATGATTCATTTAATTGCCCCCCCCCCTCTGTTCCGCTTTCCGAACAATCTCGAACACCCTTATTTATCATACACACCCTGTTATCCCTACCCCCATCCCTTCTGCACATGTGCACTTCTCATATTCGGGTCGGCTGGCCACTCTACCACACATCTGTAGTAGGGTCAGGTGGCCTTTGTATCGCCTTCCTTGGCCCAATAACCGCTATATATATATATATATATATATATATATATATGCATTGGCACCTAATGCTTTATCTCTGTAATCCACCGCTTCTCTCATTAGGGAAACACTGATTGGTTACATTGAACTTTCCCACAACAATGTGCTTAAAATAATCTTACCCTGGCATCTACAGCATCAGAAGCCCCTCTGACACCACTTTTAATTAGTTGTACAAAGACATTTTAAGGCAGAGATGTTTATTTTTTACTCCTTAGATTGTGACCCTCTGAATGGTTTGATAAACGGTCAACTACTCTGCCTACCCCATGTCCTAGCTTTGTCGTAGTCACTATATTTTCAACAATGCACCACAGTAAGGGTATGTTCACACGGCCTATTTACGGATGTAAATCGGGCGTTTTTGCCCCGAATTACGCCCGAAAATAGCGCTGACAAACATCTGCCCATTGAAAGCAATGGGCAGACGTTTGTCTGTTCACACGAGGCGTATATTTACGCGCCGCTGTCAAAAGACGGCGCGTAAATAGACGCCCGCGTCAAAGAAGTGACCTGTCACTTCTTTGGCCGTAATTAGAGCCGTTATTCATTGACTCCAATGAATAGCAGCGCTAATTACGCCCGTAATTGACGCGGCGTTCAAGCGCCTGCACATGCCGGTACGGCTGAAATTACGGGGATGTTTTCAGGCTGAAACATCCCCGTAATTTCAGCCGTTACGGACGCCCTCGTGTGAACATACCCTAAAACAAACTGTATAGACACTGAACCAGCAGGGGTTACAAGGAGATGGGAGGTCAAGCAACCGGAGATGTAAAAGAAATTGTCAGAAATGCAGTACAAAATAAATTATTCCAGGTAATTCAACATTATCTAAATGCAGCAGAGATCATTCTGTCAATAACCACAATGTGTTGTGTGGTCTCATCGGACTATAGGTATACCCACTTGGTGCACAAAATAAATAATTACACAACAAATACAGCTGTTCTACATCTGTATGTAGATTTAGATTCTGATATCATGTTGAAAAGTGAAGTTGCACTTCAGAAATTTTAAAATATAGACCCCCTCACCAAGTGGCGGCCATCATGTTTGCATTGAACTGCATGTCTATATTTGGCATATTATTTAAATCAGGTATTTATTACAAACATTTTTTTTAGTGTTTACTTTTTGTTACCATCCACATAAAAAAAGAAAAATCTTTAAATATTTCTGTTTTCACACTGGCCACTAAAACAGTGACAATAAAGCAGTCCTGCTTTCTGTAGTTTGCTTGCCAGCTTTGCTGTGTAGACTGGGGCAGGATGAGCATGGTGGTAAGGAGGAAAAGAAACTGAGAGATGACAGATCTCCTGGGACACATGTTGAAGATTTTTTTTATTTCTCAGTTTTAAATGCAATATAAGACAAAATAGGATCAAATGAAAAGAGATTAACCCGTTAGCAAACGCCCATTAGTGTTTTTACGGTGGCTTTATTCCGATGCAGTAGCCTTTTTACGGCGCTGCATCGGAATAAATAAACAAAGCAAGGAGCAGTTAAATCTCCCTGCTCTTAGCTACCGGAAGTAGCTGAGGGCTGGGAGGAGACCTGCTCGAACGGGCGAGATAGATATCCGTATTGATCCCGCTCGTTTAACCCCTCAGATCCAATGCTCAATAGCGTGTGCCGCATCTGAGTGGTTTTGGTGGGAGGGGTCTACCTCTACTTAATTCCTTCTAGGCCATGCACGGACAGGCAGTAATACACTGCAATACAGAGGTATTGCAGTGTATTATAAAAGTGATCGGATGATCACATAGTGAGGTCCCCTAGTCGGACTAGTAAAAAAAAAGTATAATAAAAGTTTCTAAATAAAAGTCCAAATCCACTTTTTCCCCTTACTAAATGCTTTATTAAGAAAATACTAAAAAGAAAAATTACACATATTTGGTATCGCCGCGTCCATAACGACCCCAACTATAAAGCTATTACATTATTTAACCGCTCTGCGAACGCCGTAAAAAATAAAATAAAAAGACATTGCAAGAATTGTGGTTTACTGTGCATCCTGCCTTAAAAAAAAATTGAGAAAAAGTGATCATAAAGTCGCATTTCCTCCAAAATGGTACCAATAAAAACTACAAGTCGTCCCGCAAAAAAAAACCTCATACAGCTGGCTCTTCAAATATGGAGACACAAAAACAAATAATTTTGAAAAAAATGTGTTTTTACTGTGTAAAAGTAGTAAAACATAAGAAAACTATATGAATCTGGTATCGTTGCAATCATAACAACCCGCTGAATAAAGTTATTGTGTTATTTAACACCACATGGTAAACAGTGTAAATTTACAACGCAAAAAACAGTGGCGAAATTGATGTTTTTTTCTATTCCACCCCCAAATGAAATGTTAATAAAAGTTAAATAATACATTATATGTACCCCAAAATAGTGCTATTAAAAAATACAACTTGTCCCGCAAAAAACAAGTCCTTATACAGCTATGTCGACAGAACAATAAAAAAAAGTTAAAGCTCTTGGAATGAGATGATGGAAAAATTTTAAAAAATAGCCTGGTCATTAAGGGGTTAAGGTAGCAATTGCTGGGATTATTTTGTGCATTTTTTATGTTTAGTGTTCCTTTAAAGGGCCAGTGTCATGATTTTTTTAAAATTAATTTATGTTTTTATTTAATAAAATATTATATTGACTATTTTTTCACACAATGTTTTTTTTATTAACACTTTCTTACTGTATTGGGGGCTACCATGTTTTCTTTCATCTGTGTATGTGTCAATTCACGACACATACACAGATGGAATACGGCAGCTACAGTTCATAGGACATAACGAACGGGACCCGTTCCTTACATCCGGTGCTTCTACCGTCTCGCACTGCGCAAGCGCAGTTCAGAGCAACCCAGCATAGAAGCTGGTTTGTAGGGGGAAAGCCGGCGCCATTATGAAGACCGGCCGCACTGCAGGTAAGGTTTGTGTCTGACTCTCTCGCGGCCTCCCACCTCTCCTCTCACAGCCTCCCCCTCTCACGGCCATCCCTCATGGCCCCCTTGCACACCTGCTGTAACTTTGTGTGTGTGTAGCAGAGCTGTGTGTGTGTGTAGCGTGCACAGCAGAGCTGTGTGTGCATGCGTGTAGTGGGCAGTGTGTGCAGCAGAGCTGTGTGTGTGTAGCGTGCGCAGCAGGTCTGTGTAGTGTGCGCAGCAGAGCTTTATCCTATTTTTGTGCAGCGGAGTATGCACGGGCGATGCTAATCCTTCATAGCGCTTATCAGCTGTTTTGAAGAATCAGCGGCGAGCATCCCCCCACACACACAAATCCCCCCCCAAACATGTAACTGTGCCACACACAACCCTCCCCACTGCTTGTGGGGTCCTCTAGTATTTATAGTTGCTGTAGTTGAGTATAAGTATTTCTATTTTTCATATTGCGAACGTTATTTTTTTTTTGTTTGCTGGTTCTGCTAGACGTATTGGACTACGCCGTAGATTCGGTGGACTACTGCGATGATCTACGTTTTTTTAAAAAAATAAAATGGTTAACGAGGGTTGTGTGGGGGAGTCTCTATTTCAATAAAAATATGTTTTTATGTCTGGTAATTAATGGTAGTTGTCTGTTTGGCAACATCCATTACTAAGGCGGAGCTTAGTGTTAGCCAGTAAACAGGCTAGTACTAACCCTCCATTATTACCCCGGTACCCACCGCCACCAGGGGTGCCGGGAATAGCCGGGTACGATCCAGTACCCGATCATTATGTTGGGATGGCCGTGCACTGGGGCGGCCGCAGGCTGGTATTACGAGGCTGGGAAGGGCCAAAAACCATGACCCTTCCCACCGTGGTAATGCTAGGCTGGTGTTGCTGCTGTATTGTATCTGGCAGGTTCTGAAAATGGGGGACACCCCACGTCGTTTTTTTTTTGTTTTGTTTTTTTTAACCAGCCAGATACAACACAGCAGCAGCAGCCTAACATTACCAGGGCTCTTCCCAGCCTCATGATACCAGCCTGCGGCCGCCCTAGTGCGCGGCCATCACAACAGATGGTCGTGTACTGGATCATATCCGGCTCTTCCCGATACCCCTGGTGGAGGTGGGTACTGGGGTAATAATGGGGGCGTTAGTTGCAGCCTTGTTACTGGCTAACACTAAGTCACACCTTAGTAATGGACGTCGTCAAACAGACAACTGGCATTACTAAGGTGGTCATAATGTATTAAAAAAACACAGAGACATAAGAAAATATTTTAATTGAAATAAAAACTCCCCCACATAATCCTCGCTAACCTTTTTATTTAAACAAAAAACGTAGATCATCGCAGTAGTCCACCGAATCTAAATCGTAGTCCAATAGGTTCAGCGGAACATACAAAAAAAATAAAGTTAGGCCTCAAGCACACTTCAGTGAACTGCTTCAGTGCGCTATCCCGTTTTTTAATGGATAGCACACTGTCCCATTCATTTCTATGGGGCCATGCGCACTTCCTTTTTATTTGCGGGTTTTTTTTTGCACTTTTTGTGTGCGTTTTTTGCAAGTTTATGGGCGTGTACTTAGGACTCCCACTGACTGGAAACATTTGGTGCATTTTATGTACTAAAAAATTGATTCAACACTTCTTTTTTACGCAATTCGTTTTTAAAAACGCTTGCGTAAAAAACTAGTGGCTCGCTTTCCCATTGATGTAAATGGGAAGCTTAATCAAGCATTTGACGCTTTTTTCACGTGTTTTACGCATTTTGTGTGTGCTTTTTATAAGTTTTTTGGAACATAATTGGGACTCCAATAGACTATGGGAACATTTGGCGTGTTTTACGTGCAAAGGAATTGACTCGACACCTCTTTATTTACACAACGCGGTTTTTAAAAACGCGCATGTAAAAAGGCGCGTTTTATGTACTAACAGCGCACTTTACCAATTATGTAAATAAAAAACGTAAGCGTTTTTTTATACAGTTTTTGGCACGTAAAATGCGCCAAAAAAAACACGCCAAATACACACCGTGTGAACCTGTCAACTGAAAAGTCATTCACCACAGGGTTTCCCTCTTGACTTTCATCAATCTTAGCCTTTTGGTGTGTCCTAGAGCTTCTACCAGCTGCATTGTAAAATCACTAACAAAATGGGAGCCGGACAATGCTTAGCAATTTGAAGACACCTTTTCCTGGCTTGTAGCCAAAAATAGGGAGGGGGTGAGTCTCCTTCCCACATTTACAGCAGCTGTAAGTCAGGTGGCTTCTGCCTGATTCACCTTGCTGTAATTCTGGGAAGTGCTCCCTCTGGTGGCCAACATAGGAAAACATGTCAAATTATTATTTAATTTTTAATACTTCCCACCTTGTGGAAAAAATAAAAAAAATACAGCAAAAAACGTAAAAAATATATAAAATGATAATTTTTTTTTAAAATTCGCGACACATTCCCTTTAATTACAATTCTGCTGTACTGGTGGAAACCTAGATAATGCAGGATAGTAACACTATATTCCCAGATAAGGCCCTGTATGCAGCTCTCCTGTCATTCCGTGGTCTCTGGTGGAGGGGCTGTACTTCACCACTTCCTGGAGACTGTAATAATCTATGACATTTATTTGCCAATTGATTCCCATTCTTTGCAGCTGCCATAAAGTGCATACACCCTGCTGTACTGTCAATACAGATAATACAGGAAGGAAGTGTGTCTCTCCAAGGCTGTAGCATTAAGTTACCTAGTATATAGTATAGTGTATATAATAATCATATTTCCCAATTCGTTGGATAAAATGAGTGCTCATAACTTCTACGTTGTCGGTGATGTTTGTGCCATAATTACGTTATGATTGTTTGTTACATTTCGTAGCTCTCGTAGGTACGAGCATAAATAACTCAAATACAATTGAATCATATAATCAATGCCCCAAATACAATTCTGCATTTTACAGTGAGATCTTTCCATCTGGACACACTTAACCCTTGCTGTAATTGATGCAATAAAAAAAAAAAAGTATGATCCAATTCTGCTCTATAACGTCTTCTGTTTTCTAATCAGTGGAGTTTCCTTCCCAGAAGTCTTGATTTATTTGCCTGTGATCACTGGATTTCTATTGTGTATTCATGTCTATCCAATTTTGTGTCATCGGTTTAGAGCATTTGCTTGTAATTAGTCTTTAAAATTTGTTAATGTAAAAAATATTGAACATTTCGAGAGCTGTCCCAAAAGGGGGGGGGGGGGCCGCCCACCCACTAATATCCGCCTCGAAAACGCCTTCTGCTTTTACTGCTTTAACTGTATGGGTAGAATCCGTCATCGCTTGTCCGGCTCGGCTGGCTGGTGGGGTTTTTACGGCCGATGGGCGAACACTTTACAGACCTGTCTTAACTGGTAGAATTCCAAATGGGGATATGAATTTGGCTTGCTAGCGTATGAATTTATGGGTAGAAAGAGTTTATTATGTATGCACTTAGTAACTGAAGTCATTATTTTATTCTGCCAATGCATTAAATGTCTGAAAGCTGCCAGATCAAAAAATTCCAAAGAGGAGCTTCAAAGTTGCCTGGTGAATATTCAAAAGAAAGAGAAAATGAGGAAAGTTTATGTTTAGCTGAAAACTATGCAAGGACTATACAATTTTACATCTCAAATGGTCTCGGAAATAGAATTTAATCATTGCGGTTTTTTTTTACAGCAAAATTTGTTTCAAATCTTTTTTTTTCTAAAGTGATGAGAGTTCTGGTGCAATATATGAAAAATAGAGAATAAGGCTGGGTTCACACAAGCATGTTACGTCCGTAATGGACGGACGGATTTCGGCCGCAAGTCCCGGACCGAACACACTGCAGGGAGGCGGGCTACTTATGTACGATGCTAGGAGTCCCTGCCTCTCCGTGGAACTACTGTCCCGTACTGAAAACATGATTACAGTACGGGACAGTTGTCCGGCAGCGAGGCAGGGACTCCTAGCATCGTACATAACTATGATGCTAGGAGCCCGGCTCCCTGCAGTGTGTTCGGTCCAGGACTTGCGGCCGAAATACGTCCGTCCATTACGGACGTAATATGCTCGTGTGAATCCAGCCTTATGGTTCTCAGTCGAAGGCAATAGTGCACATGAATGTAGAATTGTAGTCCTGGCAATGTTGGTTTTGCCTATTAACCCCTTGTAGCCGCAGCCAGTTTTGACCTTCCTGACAGAGCCTCATTTTTTAAATCTGACGTGTCACTTTATGTGGTTATAACTTTGGAATGCTTTTATTTATCCAAGCAATTCTGAGATTGTTTTCTTGTGACACGTTGTAGTTTGTTGGTGGTAAATTTTGGTCAATACATTCATTTTCTAACTTTGAAAAACACAAAAAATTTATTAAATTTTGAAAAATTTGCATTTTGAAAAATTTGCATTTTGAAAAATTTGCATTTTGAAAAATTTGATTTTCTCTGCGGGTAAGACAGTTCTACCACACAAAATAGTTACTAATTAACATTTCCCATTTGTGTACTTTATGATAACATTATTTTTTGAATATCCTTTTATTTGTTTTCAAGGATATTTCCAAAACCAATTTTTTTAGGGACCGATTTAGTTCTGAAGAGACTATGCAGGGGTCTATATGTTAGAATCCCTTTAAATCTCCCAATTTTAAAAACTGTACCCATCACAGTATTCAAAACAGCATTTTGGAAGTTTCTTAATCCTTTAGAAACTGCAGATATTAAATTTTAATCATTTATTTCTGTAATACCGCAAGTGTTAAAGAGGCTCTGTTACCAGATTTTGCAACCCCTATCTGCTATTGCAGCAGATAGGCGCTGCAATGTAGATTACAGTAACGTTTTTATTTTTAAAAAACGAGCATTTTTGGCCAAGTTATGACCATTTTCGTATTTATGCAAATGAGGCTTGCAAAAGTACAACTGGGCGTGTTGAAAAGTAAAAGTACAACTGGGCGTGTATTATGTGCGTACATCGGGGCGTGTTTACTACTTTTACTAGCTGGGCGTTCTGATGAGAAGTATCATCCACTTCTCTTCAGAACGCCCAGCTTCTGGCAGTGCAGATCTGTGACGTCACTCACAGGTCCTGCATCGTGTCGGCACCAGAGGCTACAGTTGATTCTGCAGCAGCATCAGCAGGATGCAGGACCTCTGAGTGACGTGACAGATCTGCACTGCCAGAAGCTGGGCGTTCTGAAGAGAAGTGGATGATACTTCTCATCAGAACGCCCAGCTAGTAAAAGTAGTAAACACGCCCCGATGTACGCACATAATACACGCCCAGTTGTACTTTTACTTTTCAACACGCCCAGTTGTACTTTTGCAAGCCTCATTTGCATAAATACGAAAATGGTCATAACTTGGCCAAAAATGCTCGATTTTTAAAAATAAAAACGTTACTGTAATCTACATTGCAGCGCCTATCTGCTGCAATAGCAGATAGGGGCTGCAAAATCTGGTGACAGAGCCTCTTTAACAGAGAAATGCAACTCAATATTTATTACCCGGATTCTGCAGTTTTTATAAATATCCCATATGTGGCCCTAGTGTGCAACTTGACTGAAACACAGGCCTCAGAAATGAAGAAGCACCTTGGGGATTTTGCGGCCTTCATTTTCTTAGGATGTTTTCCAGGCACCACTTTAGGCTCGCAGAGGCCTTGAGGATCTAAAACATAATAAACACCCCCACTAATTTTGGAAACTGGACCTTTCAAGCAGTGCATCTAAGGGTATAGTAAGCATTTTGACACCACAGATTTTTTGCTGAATTTTTAGAATTGACCATGAAAAATTACATTTTTACCAATAAGATGTAGTTTTAGCTCAAAATGTTTAATTTTTCAAAGAATAAAGGATAAAAAGCACCCCAACATTTGTAAAGCAATTTCACCCTCAATACTTTAATACCCCACATGTTGTCATAAGCTGCTATTTCAACACGGCAGGGCTCAGAAGTGAAGGAGCGCCATTTGGCTTTTGGAGCGCAGATTTTGCTGGAATGGTTTGCGGAGGCCATGTCGCATATGCAAAGCCCCTGTGGGATCAAAAGTTTGGACACCCACCAGAAGTGATCCTATTTTGGAAACTACAATCCTCATAGGCATTTACCTAAGGGTGTAGTGAACATGTTGAGCCCTTAGATCAGAGTTTACCAACCTTTACAGGCTCGAGGCACCCCTGGGAAAAAAAAAATTCCTCAGGGCACCCCTAACCAAAAATTGTTTACAAAACGACAAAAAAACGGCTAAATACGAACACTATTCTGTTAGGGTATGTTCACACAGCGTATTTTGTAAGGCAGAAAAAAAAAACAGATTTTGAACTGAGAGCGTTGTTTGATGCTTTTTTTTTTTTTTTGCAGTGTTTTTTGCAAAAAAAATTTAAGCCGTTGAAGCTAATGCAAAAACCGCAGGCCAAAAAGCATGCAGGTTTTTTTTGCCTCCTATTAATTTCAATGGGAAGTCAGAGGCGGAAACCACTCGAAGACCATCAGCCCCCACTAACAGTATAATGACCATCAGCCCCCCACTCACAGTAAAATGACCATCAGACCCCCACTCACAGTAAAATGAGCATCAGCCCCCACTCACAGTAAAATGAGCATCAGCCCGCCACTCACAGTAAAATGACCATAAGCCCCCCACTCACAGTAAAATTACTATCAGCCCCCCACTCACAGTAAAATTACCATCAGCCCGCCACTCACAGTAAAATGAGCATCAGCCCCCACTCACAGTAAAATGAGCATCAGCCCGCCACTCACAGTAAAATGACCATAAGCCCCCCACTCACAGTAAAATTACTATCAGCCCCCCACTCACAGTAAAATTACCATCAGCCCGCCACTCACAGTAAAATGACCATCAGCCCCCCACTCACAGTAAAATGACCATCAACCTCCCACTCAGAGTAAAATGAGCATCAGCCCCCCACTCACAGTAAAATGACCATCAGCCCTCCCAGTAAAGAGACCATCAGCCCCCTCCCCCCGTAAAATCACCATCAGCCACCCACTCACAGTAAAATTACCATCAGCCCCTCTAGTAAAGTGACCATCACAGACAGAAAGTGTGCTTACTCTTGAGGAAGGAATAAATAAGAAGGTAGAAGAGGAGAGAACTACAACTCCCAGCATGCCCAGACTGTTATGTGATATCAGAGGACATTACAGGGAGGAGGTATAAGAGGAGAGAACTACAACTCCCAGCATGTCCAGACTGTTATTATGTGATATCAGAGGACATAACAGGGAGGAGGTGTAGGAGGAGAGGACTACAACTTCCAGCCTTCCCCTGGCTCCAGATCTCACACAATTGCTAACAAACTAACTAGCCACATAGTTACATAGTTCGTACGGTTGAAAAAAGACACATGTCCATCAAATTCAACCAAGGGATGGAAAAGGGGATGTAAAAAATTTCTACACATAGGAGCTTATATTTTTTTGTTCTAGGAAATTATCTAAGCCTTTTTTAAAGCCATCTCCTGTCCCTGCTGTGACGGCTCCTGCGGTCGGTTATTCCATAGATTCACAGTTCTCACAGTAAAGAAGACTTGTCGCCTCTGCAGGTTGAACCTTTCTTTTTGCAGACGGAACCTTTTTTTGAGGGGGTTTTACATGGAACAGGATTTCACCATATATTTTGTATGTGCCATTCATATATTTATATAAGTTAATCATGTCCCCCCTTAGTCGTCTCTTTTCAAGGCTAAATAGGTTTAATTCTTGTAATCTTTCCTCATAACTTAGATTCTCCATGCCCCTTATTAGCTGCGTTGCTCTTCTTTGTATTTTTTCCGGGGCATCCTTTCTATGAACTGGAGCCCAGAACTGGACTGCATATTATAGATAAGGCCTCAATAATGCATTGTAAAGTGGTAATATTACATCCCTGTCCCGCGAGTCCATGCCTCTTTTAATACACGACAATATCTTGCTGGCCTTTGAAGCAGCTGATTGACACTGCATGCTGTTATTTAGTTTATGATTTACAAGTACACCCAGATCATTCTCAACAAGTGACTCCCCCAGTGTAGCTCCCCCTAGGATATATGATGCCTGCAGGTTGTTCGTACCCAGGTGCATAACTTTACATTTATCTACATTAAACTTTTGCCAAGTGGACGCCCAAACACTTAGTTTGTTTAAATCCACTTGCAATTCACGAACATCTTCCTTAGACTGAATTATATTACATAGCTTGGTGTCATCTGCAAAAATAGAAATAGTGCTATTAATCCCATCCTCTATATCATTAATAAATAAGTTGAATAACAGTGGTCCCAGCACTGAACCCTGTGGTACACCACTTATAACTGGGGACCATTCAGAGTAGGAATCATTGAACACAACTCTCTGGATACGGTCCTTGAGACAATTCTCAATCCAATTACAAACTATACTTTCTAAACCTTTAGTCCTTAATTTACCCATTAGACGTCTATGAGGGACAGTGTTTGCAAAGTCCAAAAACACTATATCCACAGCGGCCCCTCTGTCTAGGCTTCTGCTCACCTCTTCATAAAAACAAATCAGGTTGGTTTGACAACTTCTGTCCTTCGTAAAACCGTGCTGGTTGTCACTTATAATACCAATTTCTGTCACATAATTCTGTATATAGTCCCTCAATAGCCCCTCAAACATTTTCCCCACAATGGATGTTAAGCTTACTGGTCTATAACCCCTTCAAGACACAGCCTGTTATGGCCTTCAGGACACAGCCAATTTTTTCAAATCTGATATGTTTCACTTTATGTGGTAATAACTTCGGAATGCTTTTACCTATCCAAGCGATTCTGAGATTGTTTTCTCGTGACACATTGGACTTTATGTTACTGGCAAAATTTGCTCGATATATTAAGTATTTAATTGTTAAAAACACCAAAATTTAGCGAAAAATTGCAAAAATGAGCATTTTTCTAAATTTATATGTATCTGCTTGTAAGACAGATAGTAATACCACACAAAATTGTTGCTAATTAACATCACCCATATGTTTAATTTAGATTGGCATCGTTTTTTGAACATCCTTTTATTTTTCTATGACATCACAAGGCTTAGAACTTTAGCAGCAATTTCTCACATTTTCAAGAAAATTTCAAAAGGCTATTTTTACAGGGGCCAGTTCAGTTGTGAAGTGGATTTTAGGGCCTTATATATTAGAAACCCTTGATAAGTGACCCCATTTTAAAAATTTCATCCCTCAAAGTATTCAAAACAGCATTTAGAAAGTTTCTTAACCCTTTAGATATTTCACAGGAATTACGACAAAGTAGATGTGAAATGTTCAAATTTCTTTTTTTTTTTGCAGAATTTCATTTTTCATCAATTTTTTTTGTAACACAGAAAGTTTTACCAGAGAAACGCAACTCAATATCTATTGCCCAGATTCTGCAGTTTTTAGAAATACCCCACATGTGGCCCTAGTGCACTTATTGACTGAAGCACAGGCCTCAGAAACAAAGGAACACCTAGAGGATTTTGGGGCCTCCTTTTTATTAGAAAATATTTTAGGCTCCATGTCGGGTTTGAAAGGCTCTTGCGGCACCAAAACAGTGGAAATCCCCCAAAAGTTACCCCATTTTGGAAACTATACCCCTTGAGGAAATTATCTAGTGGTATAGTTAGCATTTTGACCCCACAGGTTTTTTGCAGAAATTATTGGAAGTAGGCCGTGAAAATGAAAATCTACATTCTTTCAAAGAAAATGTAGGTTTAGCTAATTTTTTCTAATTTCCACAAGGACTAAAAGGAGAAAATGCACCACTACTTTTGTAAAGCAATTTCTCCCGAGTACAACAATACCCCGCATGTGGTCATAAACGGCTGTTTGGACACACGGCGGAGCTTAGAAGGGAAAGAGCGCCATTTGGCTTTTGGAGCTCAAATTTAGCAGGCTTGGTTTGCGGAGACCACGTCACATTTGCAAAGCCCCTAAGGGACCAAAACAGTGAAATCACCAAAAAAGTGACTCCATTTAGGAAACTACACCCCTTGAAGAATCCATCTAGGGGTGTAGTGAGCATTTTGAACCCACAGGGGTTTCATATATTTTATTAGAATTGGGCAGTGAAGATAAAATAAATCCTTTTTTTCCAATAAGACGTAGCTTTAGCTCAACATTTTTCATTTTCTCAACAAATAAAGGAATAAAAGAACCCCAACATTTGTAAAGCAACTTCTCTGGAGTACGGCAATACCCCATTTGTGGTCATAAACTGCTGTTTGGGCATACGGAAAGGATCAGAAGAGAAGGGAAGCCGTTTGGCTTTTGGAGCACAGATTTTGCTGGATTGGTTTCTTGACACCATGTCACTTTTGCAAAGCTCCTAAGGTACCAGTACAGTGGAAACTCCCCAAAAGTGACTCGATTCACGAAACTACACCCCTTGAGGAATTCATCTAGGGGTGTAGTGAGCATTTTGACCCCACAGGTGTTTCATAGATTTTATTAGAATTGGGCAGTGAAAATAAAAAAAATCCTTTTTCTTCAATAAGACGTAGTTTTAGCTGAAAATGTTTCATATTCTCAACAAATAAATGAAAAAAAGCACCCCAACACTTGTAAAGCAACTTCTCCTGTGTACGGCAATACCACATATGTGGTCATAAACTGCTGTTTAGGCACAGAGTAGGGCTCAGAAGGGAAGGAGCACCATTTGGCTTTTGGAGTACAGATTTTGCTGTATTGGTTTCTGGTCGCTATGTCGCATTTGCAAAGTCCCTGTGGGACCAAAACAGTGGATCACCCCAGATGTGACCCCATTTTGGAAACTACACCCCTCAAGGTATTCACCTAGGGGTGTAGTGAGCATATTCACCCCACAGGTGATTGGCAGAAATTGGTGTGCACGCGATGTTGCAGAGTGAAAATGGTTTTTCAATAGATATGCCAATATGTGGTGCCCAGCTTGTGCCACTGGAGACACACACCCCAAAAATTGTTAAAAGGGTTCTCCCGGGTATGGCGATGCCATATATGTGGAAGTAAACTGCTGTTTGGGCACACTGTAGGGTTCAGAAGGGAGGTAGCGCCATTTGGCTTTTGGAGCGTGGATTTTGCTTGTAGTAGTTTTGTTTGGAGTCCTACTGGTGTTTCCGTTTATAATGTGGGGGTACATGTAAGGCGGGCAAAGTATATAAGGGGCATAGTCAGGTGGTATAGTGGGGTAAAAAAAAACAATAAAATAATCCATAGATGTGTGTTATGCTGTGACACAATCCTTTCTGCACAGGCCGGTGTCGCACTAATAAATGGTCTTTACTTATTCCCCTTTTGGTCCGCACTCCGCACCCCGCACCTTTGAAGTTTGGGGAATTTTGCTGGGAAAGTGTTGTCCTGGTATAATACGGGTGCCCTCACTTCCAGCAGATATGTTTGGGCCCTCCCCTTCCTGGCTCCCTAATTTTAGGGGCCTTGATAATTCGCCACTTGATACAGAAGAAACGTTCCCCTCGGGCCGGCACATCTGCATATTTTTATTTCCTGGCTTATTGGTGCCTTGACTAATTTTTTTTTTCATAGACGTAGTGGTATGAGGGCTGTTTTTTTTTTGTGTGACGAGCTGTAGTTTTTATTGGTACCATTTTGGGATACATGCGACTTTTTGATCACTTGTTATCCTTTTTTTTTGGGAGGCAAGGTGACCAAAAAACAGCAATTCTGGCATATTTTTTTAGTTCTTTTTATACAGCGTTCACCATGCATTACAAATTACATGTTACCTTTATTCTGCAGGTCAGTCTGATTCCGGTGATACCTAATTCATAGCACTTATGTTTTACAACTTTTTGCACAATAAAATAACTTTTGTAAAGAGAATGGATTTTTTCTGTCGCCAAGTTGTGAGAGCCATAACGGTTTTAAATTTTGCGTCGACGGAGCTGTATGAGGGCTTGTTTATAGCGAGACGAGTTATCGTTTTTATAGATACCATTTTTAGGTACATGCGACTTTTTGATCACTTTTTATTTTAATTTTTGGAAGACAAAGTGACCAAAAAATAGCAATTATGTCAGTATTTTTTAGTTATTTTATTTACGGCGTTCACTGTGCGGAATAAATAACATAATATTTTTATAGTTAAGGTCGTTACGGTCGCAGCAATACCAAATATGTATGGCTTTATTATTATTTTCAAAAGGGGAAAAGGGCGATTGTGTTTTGTGTTATTATTTTAAACTTTTATTGTATTTTTTACAACTTTTATTTACTTTTTTTTACACTTTCTTTTACACTTTTTTTCTTTAGTCCCACTAGGGGACTTGAAGGTCCAACTGTTTGTTTGATGTTCTAATACATTGCACTACCTATGTAGTGCAATGTATTAGAACTGTCAGTTGTTCACTGACAGCAAGCCGATCAGGCGCCGCCTCCGGGCGGGGCCTAATCGGCTAACTTAATGGCAGATAGGAAGCCATTGTTAGGCATCCTGTTGCCATAGTAGCAGTCGCCAGCCTTGCCATCGCATGGCAAGGCTGCCGATTGCATACAAACCACTTTGATGCAGCGATTGCATTGAATCGCTGCATTGAAGGGGTTAATGGCAGGAATCGGAGCTAGCTCCGGTTCCTGCCGATAGATCGGGGTGTCCGCTGTAACATACAGCGGACACCCACTGCTGATGACGCCGGATCAGCTTCTGAGCCGGAAGCTGAGCCGGCGCCATCTTGCCGATGGTACCGGAAGCCTCATGGGCCCCGCCGACGACGGGGCATAGGAGGATTCCGTTACTGGCGGACCGGGAGGTAAGTATTAGCCCTCCGATCGCCTTTGCAGCCACCGGCAACCCAGCGATCACGTTGCTGGGGTGCCGATGGCTATAAACTCCTCACATGCTGCGATCTCTATTGAACGCAGCATGTGAGGGGTTAATCGGTCGGATCGGAGGCTAGCTCCGGTCCTGGCCGATACCTCAGGGTGCCAGCTGTAACATACAGCTGTCACCCGGCGGTGATGTCGCTGGCTCAGCTCCTGAGCCAGCTTCATCTCCTTCACGTACAGTTACGTGGAGATGCGGGAAAGGGCCATCTCCCATGATGTAACTGTACGTGAATTGGCGGGAAGGGGATAATTACCCAGGGAAGACCTAGAGCCCTTTTTGAAAATAGGCACCACATTTGCCCTGCGCCTGTCCCTTGGCACTTATACCAGTCACTAGAGAATCTCTAAATATTATGAAGAGGGGGACAGAATAAACTGTACTAAGCTCCTTTAGAACTCTACGGTGTAACCCATCTGGTCCTGGGGCCTTGTGTACATTTATTTTATTTAATTTAGCTTGCACCATATCTACATTCATCCAATTCAATATATCAGCTGATATATTAACAGCACTGGCACCGGCTACATCAGCTGCTCTTTCTTCTGTTGTATATACAGAGCGGAAGAACCCATTTAGTAACTCTGCCTTCTCTTGATCCCCTGTGACCAACTCCCCATTACCACTATCTAGGGGTCCCACATGTTCAGACCTTGGCTTTTTTGCATTTATATACTTTTTGGGATTTGTTTTACTATCCTTGGCCACCTGCCTTTCATTTTGTATTTTTGCTGATTTTATTACCTTTTTACATATTTTATTAAGCTCTTTATAATTTACAAAGGCTACAGCTGTACCCTCAGATTTGTATTTTTCAAATGCCCTTTTTTTTGTCATGTATTGCCCTTTTTACAGAAGGTGTAAGCCATGTGGGGTTTAATTTTAGTCGTTTATACTTGTTACCTATAGGAATACATTTTGCACTATAATTACCCAATGTAGATTTGAAAATCTCCCATTTATCATTTGTACCATTATTTGACATTAGTTATTCCCAGTCTATATCTTGAATTGCAGCCCTCATCCTGGGGAAATTGGCTTTCTTAAAATTAATTGTTTTTGCCCTCCCAGCCTGTGTTTTGTTTTTTACAGTATAGGTAAAATATAACTATATTGTGATCACTGTTACCAAGGTTTTCACGAACATTGACACTCCCAACAAGATCTGCATTATTAGAAATGACCAGATCCAACAGAGCTTCACCTCTAGTCGGGTCTTCCACAAACTGGCCCATAAAATTTTCCTGTGACAGGTTGAGGAAATGTCTCCCCTTTGCAGTTGAACCATGACACCAATTAATATCCTGATAAATAAAATCTCCCATTATCACCACAGTACCCCCCTGTGCAGCTCGCTCCATCTGTTTATATAGATGACCTTCCATCTCCTCAGTTATATTGGGGGGTCTATAGATTACACCAAAAGTAATTTTTTCAGTGTTTAACTCCCTTTGTAATTCCATCCACAAGGTTTCACAACCTCCTCACAATCTTCACCCTCTAATGTCACTTTCCCACTCGCCTTCATATCACTTCTCACATACAGACATACACCACCGCCTTCATATCACTTCTCACATACAGACATACACCACCGCCTTCATATCACTTCTCACACAGACATACACCACCGCCTTCATATCACTTCTCACATACAGACATACACCACCGCCTTTCCTATTTGTCCTGTCTTTGCGAAACAGTGTAAAACCCTGTAGATTTACAGCCCAATCATGTGAAGAGTTCAGCCATGTTTCAGCAACACCAACTATATCTATATTTTCTTCCAGTATCAAGGTCTCCAGCTCCCCCATTTTCCTTGCTAGACTTCTGGCATTTGTGAACATACACTTTAACTTGCCTTTAAATGTTTCACTTTCAGTATTAGAAATGTGGTTATTTGACATTATTTGGGCATTTTTATTTTAATTTTCACTGCTGTTTTGTAACGAAAGGACCTCCTTATCTTGTTGCCTAGTCCTCCCCCCACAGTCTGTTTCTCCCCCACCAATATAGTCTGACCCCTCTCTAACCTGACTACCCTTTTATTTTCTACATTGACCTCCCTCCTCAGCCCTAGTTTAAATACTCCACCACCCCAGCTTGAATTCTCTCCCCCAGAACAGCGGACCCCCTTCCATTTAGGTGCAAATCATCTGCAGAATACAGTTTGTACCCCACTGAAAAGTCAGCCCTGTGCTCTAGGAACCTAAAGCCTTCTCCTCTACACCTAGACTTAAGCCATGCATTTAACTCCCTGAGCTCCCGCTGTCTTTCCTGTGATGCGCATGGCACAGGCAGTATTCCTGAGAATACTACCTTGGAGGTCCTTCCCTTGAGCTTGTAGCCTAGTTCTTTAAAATTATTTTTAAGGCTCCTCCACCTACCATTTATTCTGTCGTTGGTACCCACATGGACCACAACAGCTGGCTCATCACCAGCCCCTCCCAGAAATTTGTCCACCCCTTCCACCACATGCCGAACCCTGGCACCAGGGAGACAGCAAACCATTCGGTTAAGGCGGTCTTGGCGACAAATTATTCTATCCGTCTTCCTGATTATAGAATCCCCTACAACTATCAATTGTCTTGCCTTACCTGCATTACCATTCCGCCGACTACTAGCTGAGTTATTCTCCCGGCTGTTAGGGAGATCAGTATCCACTAGGGCTGCCATTTCTGAGAGCGACACCCTCGCATCATCACCCAACTTGGCAATTTTGCTTGGAATATCAGAAACAGGATTGGCCTTCCTTTTCTTGGACCCCTTTCTACTGCCACTAACTACATTAACCCAGCTACTTGCCTGATCCTGTTGACCCATGTCTTCACCCTCCAGTTCTACCCCACTAACTGCATGCTCCGTGAGCAGCATGCTCTTCTCAACATTGTCTATCGTCCTCAGTGTTGCATTCTGCTCCTCCAGACCTCTAATGCGAGCTTCCAGGTGAACAACATGCTCACATCTGCCATAGAGGTATTCACCCTGGAACTCCGGCTCCATTCGTGCATACATATGGCAGACTGTGCACTGAAGAAAACCTCCAATCTTGCTGTCCATTTTCCCAGTTACAAAAAAACAGTGAACAATTGTTAAAGTAAAAGAAAAGAGTACTTACTGGGGCTTTAATTCCTCTTTTTAACTCCGGTTTTACAACTCCACTTATATCACAAGCCACTTAATCCACCAAGCTCAGAACAGAACACACATTAACATTACTTAAGTGTCCTGAGAGTTAATAGACAACACTACCAGCCAGGACGTGATGTCTATTCAGAATCCTGACACTTCGCTAACGTTTGTAGTTGATTTACAGCACAGCACATCAAGATCACGCTGGGCTGTCATTTACAGCGTAATCTTGCAAAATTACCCTTGAGTTGCTGTAAATCTCACACAAACGTTACCGAAGTGTCAGGATTCTGAATAGACATCACGTCCTGGTTGGTAGTGATGTCTATTAACTCTCAGGACACTTGAGTAACGTTAATGTGTGTGTATGTGACTGCACATAGTGATCTAGTAAGAAAACTATTTGCTGTGTAAATGAATGGAATATGGAGTAAATGAATGGGGAGAAGGGTATGACGCTGATTGGTCACTGATTGGTCACTAATTGGTCAGCGTCATACACTCCTCTGTACAACGCCCACTTGATCAAAAAGCAAAACACGCCCAGTTATCCATTAACAAACTCATTAGCATAAAGCTAAAATAGGTCATAACGCCGTAAAAAAATGATCGTTTTTCTAAATAAAAAACACTGCTGTAATCTACATTACAGCGCCGATCACATCATGTACAAGAAAGGCCACTTATAATGTGGTGACAGAGCCTCTTTAAGCAAAAAACAGTCAAGAAATCTCAAAAAAATAAATGGAGAATCATTGAACACATGCAGTCTCGAAATAAAAACAAAACTTTGTGATATAATCATTAGTTACATTTTTGTGCCAAGTTTTTCTATTTTAACCCAGTCTCTATGTAACCCCTGGGCCTTTGCCAGTCAACAGTGGAAATCACGTTACAGTAATGCCAACATCTGGCGCCCACACAGGCAACACAGTCAATAGAACTTTTTGATTTTTTTTAAATATTGGATATTTATATTTTTGCCCTATGTGGACAGAGTTGTCTATTCTAGGTAAATCTCGGACTCGCTCATTACAGCTGATAAAACAAACAAGATGGTGTAGATTATACACAGTCCTAGACTGTACAGACATTTTATTTTACAGAATTTTAGTGGTTTGCGTTCATATGTGCAAACTCCAAGTCCCAGGAGTAGTTACATGGATTATCTTAGAGTTGCATTATATTCTTACCTGAGGCACTTTTCTTATTACAGTTCTGTGTTTTGCTATGCAGGTATGCTGACTTATTTCTCAGATTTATTTGTGCTGACATGTCGTTTGCAAGTTCTAATTGGCTCGGTGAATGAGGGATGTTGATAATTAAATGCAGGTTCACTTATTCTACACTAATGTGTAAAAAATGGTTTTAATTCTGAAGGAGATTCAAACAAAGGCATGTGAAAAACTGTTTTATTCTTTATACGACTGGTTTGCAGCTATTTTTCCATAAAGGGAAACGCCAAACTTTTTGCTATAGGACAACACCTAAAATAAATAGTTTTCCTTCCCCGGGATCCCATATCAGGGGCATGTGTAGGTTTTCGTCAAGGAAATGTGTGGTGGGATGTTCATAGTCAATTCTCTCATAATAAAGCCACATAAAAGTGCAAGGCCATAACTGTAGGGGGTGTAGAGGTAGAGCATTCGCACCCAGGCCCTATGAGGAGAGATTGTAAAGAGGGCACAAAGCTGGTGCCACCACCCTCGTAGGGATAAGCCATGGGAGCAGGTGGGTAACTTCCAAGGGGAGGGAGTTTCCAAGAACCTCTGACCAGGTCCCAAAACACTATGTAACAACTTAGAGAGAACTAGTTTTACTGGTCCAGGGCATGACATTTTCATGGGCAGCAGTTCTAAAATGTTCTGTACTGTAAATGGTTTTAATGTCTCTGTTTCCTTTGCTTTAGCAAACAAAGGTGTTATCAGGACGGGATGGAAATTAACAATAGAAAAAGGAGGTGGTGACTAAAAGGTTGGTCAATCATCATGTAGGAAGTCTTGCTTAGCTAGCAGTTGAGCCGTCCAGTTGAGCCTTCTAATTTGGAGTTAGTTTAACACATGAGAGCAAGATTTCACATGTCTGTAGCTCCAATGTGGTCCATGGAGAGAGGAAGCCACAGCTTAAGAAGGGTCGATGTTCCTTGCCCACAGGTGGTATTGACTTGTCCATGACACTCTCTGTAATGTTAAAAAACAAGGGAGAGGAGTCAGTCTGATGGTCTAACAGTCCTTCTCTCCTCCAAGCAATTGGGAAAGAGTGGAGAAGGGAGTAGTATGGGGTTTGTTTTTTTTATGACCGCTCTCGCATCATAGGTACCCATCTAGTCATGATGGGATTTTGTGTTGAGATGTAGAAATAGGCCAGACTATGTATAATATGAAAAAGAGCCAAGGAGAAGAAATGCACTTTCTGGCTTTGTACCTGGGTGTGAAATGCGTCATTCATTTACATAAGATTTTCTTCTATAATTCAAGGAACCTCAGAAAAAACAATGTGTTGTCATGGAAGTCTTAATATTGGAGGCGAATAATCTCTACATATAAAGGAAATGTTCTGCTGGAGGTCTCATAAACTGGTGGGCTAATTTTCTAATGAGTGTCACCAACTTGACAGATTATTGAGAAGCTGTTGACTCACCATTGCCACAATGGAGCTAATTAATGCGTTAGAACTAATTAATTCACAAGGATCTGAAGATGAAGTCTGATGTAGAGTAAAGCCAAGGTGTGCAGAAAGCCTGTAACTGAAACAAGCCGCGCACATGTGTGTCCACCACATTACCATGTAACGAGCCGTGCACCTGTGTGTCCGTCACATGACCATGGACAGAATTGTATCCACTGGAAGTAAACAATTACTGTTCCTACTGAATAACACAAAGTAGAGGTCCTGAAATCCGTGTGGAGTTAGCACAGAAGGTATATTGGAAAATTGGATAACTTTTAATTATACAAAAAATAACATTAATCTGCTCAAACCGGACAACCCCATTGAGATGACTTTTTGAGTAATTGAAGTGAGAGTTATAAAGGAGCAGCCTGATTGGCCCCTCACAAGTAACTTCCTTTTAGTAGTGGAGGGGAGTGGAAGTAGGGAGTGGTGAAGGGTACCATTCCTGGCACTGTTATGGGGCACTGTGGCTGACTCTGTCTTTCGAGCAATGTTCTGGCACTGTTATAAGGCACTGTGGCTGGCACTGTTATGGGAACATACAAACTTTTATGTAAAGCGGTTCTAAAATCTCAGCATCGGGACTGCATTAGCATGGAGGGAGGAATGCCTCCAGTTTATGTATTCTCTAGGTCAGCTAGTCCTGGACTACACAGATGTGACAACGATTAGGACAGTACATGACTTAAAGTGGTAATCCCATTTGGACAACACCATTCCATATGCTCTATGAGGGAATTTGGGAGTCATGGTCAATCTTTATGAGCCGAAGAAGAACCTTGTCAAAGAGCAGCATGGAGCCACAGCATTTATTTGATTAACAGGGTGGCTCCAGCATAAGAAAGGGGTTCCAGGTGGGACAATCCCTTAAAATTGTCTACATTCCTTTATTATGACTATCAGTATGAGAGTCCAGTCGACTTAAGCCCATACATTGCTTTGAAGCTTTCTTATCTGCTTAATTTGGCAGTTTTTAACGTAGAGGTTTAACAGCTATATATTAAAAAATGTAGGATATCCACACGATTTTTGTGTTTTTTTTCTTGAACCGGTGGGCTCTACTCTTGTAATATAGTGTAAACATTTTTTGACTAAATATATATATATATATATATACACACACACACACACACACACACACACACACACACACACACACACACACACACACACACACACACACACACACACACACACACACACACACACACACATTTAAAGGTAAACCAAAGCAATGTTACGTTTTTGCAATATGTATACTCTGTGCAGTGCACTGCTGCTGCCTAGAGACCATCAACAAGCAGACTAGCTGCTGTTGATGGATCTAAGAATGGCTTTATTTTTAAACTCATTATGGTTTGTGTACTTACCTTAATACACTCAGCAGAACAGCTCATTGATAACCCCATGAATGGATTTAGGGGTTAATGAGAAGGGCTGCCAGGGGTACTAGGGTATTATTATATCACATAGGAATGCTACAACTGAAGTAAATTATAATATAAATAGTAGCGATCCCGGCATATAACAGATGTGGGTCCAGCTGCTGGGTCCATATACTTTTTTACTTCTGAGACTATTTCCCTTTCTTTCTGATTTTTAAGTAACATCCAGTAATTTACAGCCGGTACATGAAATGTGTTGCCTTTCAATGTTCATCCGGCAGACTGCTTGAAGTATCTTTCAGGTAAATTAAATTGAAGTAAATTAAATCAATGTTCATTCCTAAGCTATGTTGACAGCTCAGTGAAAAAATAGAATTTAACATGTGAAATGGATTTTGCAGGCTTCCAATGTGAACCTTTATACTGAGGAAAAAAATGCTATGCTCCCAATTTTCTAGTTAAAAAAGAAATTTACAGTAGAAATGTAGAAGCTGTAAAAAAAAAAAAAAGCCCCTAAATTTTTCTTATCCGGCAAAATTATGGAGTTTCGGAGGGCTCTTTTCCCCACTACAAGAAATCAAGTGGGCCAACGGTTGTCATCTTTACGCCCCCAGGGGTGGAATACCAAGGTCGTTATCACAGCTAGATTATAGTTAGTTGGTGCCCTTTGCAGTACCGTCAACTGACTCCCCCTGACCCTTATGGTTTACCATATAGTGCCCAAATAACTACCAGACAGCTGTCTAAATAACACTGTCCAATCAATAAACTAGGGAATCTAGTTGCATCCTATATAGCCGCCTTTCCATAACTTCGAGCACAAAGTGTGGGAACAGGTGTTCAAGCTCAAGGTGCCCAGACCATTGGGGCCAGTGACGCCCCCTTCAGTACTGACATATGAGGTGCCCTGTGCAAACGCACAGGTTGCACACCCCAAAGGCCGATCTTATAAGTGAAAAACTGGCAGGAACCTAAAGCACTTTTCATCCTGAGTTGGAATAGCATTCCCCAACTATAATACTGTGTTACATATACAGACTAAACAGTAGGAGAGAGGGAAATGTAATGCCCCATTCACGTCTCATTTTTCGCCTACGGTTAACATATATCCTGAGAAAAGCTCCCTACCTATAGGTTAAACATAGGCTGCGATGGATACCTAACAGCGGCATCCGTCTCCCATAGGCTATAATGGTATCCCTTTAATGTATAGGTTATGAACTCTCATGGCCCTTTTCATTTTGTAAATTGTAATTGAATAAGAATCTTCTGGCCATCGGCCCTCGGGCTCTGTCCCAATGGTCAGTCCACATGATTTTTTTTTGTCTTCCGACTCTTCTTACTGGATTTTTAATCTGATTTTCCACATTAACATGTCACCTTTTCCTGTTAAGGCTCAAGGATTCATGATGCTACTTTGTAATCCTGGGCAATTTCTTATAAAAGGATGTCATTTTGTATATTTTATACTCCTATTTTACAATTTCTATGGCGCCTGGGCAGGCGGGAAAGCAGCTTGAGTCAAAGAGAAATCTTTAGAGAGTGTTTTTCCTGATTAAAAGCTCCCTATGCAAAATGATTCTAAAAGTAGCGGGAACGAACCCTGCAAATAACTACCATGCTGGAGATCAAACATCTTTGTGAAGAGCCATTAATATCTGCATAAACTACAAATGGAATTTACTGTATTGTTACTGAGATACAAAAACTTCTCCTTGTCACTGACATTAGTAAAAAAATTTAAAAGTGTTGTTTCCAAACGCATTCTTTTTAAGCAAGTTATTTTCGTCCCGCTCCCGCTACCTTCTGGTTTTTATGCTACAAATATTGGTCTGCGCATATCCACCAGCCAAGACCTTTATATTACAAGTTCTAATAAAAAAGGATAAGTATAAGATTACTGTCTTCTGGGGCCCTGTATCTAAGCCTACCATGTGGTTGGCTTAGATACATGGTCCAGTAGACAGTTTCATACATGTCTGCTGGCAATAAAGAGAAGTTGGGGGGCCAAGAAAGACTTTTGCACCGGGGCCCATGAGCCTTTAGCTACTCCCCTGGCAAAACACCACTCAGGCCCACATTACAGTCTGATGAGAAGCTGATCACAGGATCCCCAGCTGCTGAGACCCCCAGTAAGTCACAAATTAACTTAGAATTCTAAATTTCTAAACCAGACAGCCCCTTTAAAGGAGTAGAAACATATAAAAGGCATATTAACATATAAAAGTTTTCATTTTTTATTTTTTTGCTACTGTATTAAGATATAATCACTTGAAGTTATGGACGCGAAGTCTGAGGCTGCACTACTGAATGTCTCAAAAAAACATTTCTTGTTCTGATTTCTTTGAGGTGTGGTATTGTCATATCAAGAACAACTTGAGTGGATGCATATCACCATATATATGGATGTCCACATATATACACCTATTACCGCCACTATTCATGCCAGGTAGGATGCGGATATTGTTGTATTTCATGATTTGAATCCATACCTGGTCTCCAAGACAACACTGCACCTGACAGAAATCAGAATGGGAAATGCTGTCAGAATCTCTTAGTAGTGCCCCTCCAGGTCTTTCGACTGTAATTTCAAGTGATCATATCTTAGGTGTAGAATTAAGATGTTAGTGATTTTCCAGGAATTTTAAAAATTGGACTGACAATAGTAATTGTGATAAAATAAAAAAATAACAAATCCTAACCTGTTAAATCCTCTGCCGCTCCAGCGCTGACGCTTTTAAACACATTTAAAAATGATGCCAACATAAATTAGACATACAGGAAATGTTAACTATTAACTGGTTTTATTTTTGTGGTATTATCTGGCTCATAAGCGGAGAAATTCGAATTGAGAAAAATGCTATCTTTTCTGAATTTTCTATACATTTTGATGGTTTTCACAAATAAAAACAGAATGTATCAACCACTAACATAAAGAACAGTGTGTCACAAAAAAACAAAACTGTTTTAGGATCACTTGGATAAGTAAAAGCACTGCAAAGTTATTTCCACATAAAGTGACACATGTCAAATTTTTTAAAATCTCATGGCAGCAAGGAGCTGTTCTTAGTGGAAGGGGACACATATGACCCTTGAGTTTACCTATGTGATTATATTACTGAGGACAGGGCTTGCCTGTGACTGAGTAGTATGTCAAAGTAGTTTGGGGGTAAAACACCCCACAATCAGATGATGACATTAATAAAAGCAGCAGGAGAAGAATGTTCTGATCTTATGGGATGCAGCGACCTGTCAACCCATGTGATTATGCTAGTGAGAGCAGGGCTGTAACTGACAGGAACAGTATCAGAAATGGGCAGAGTTAGAAAAAGTTGCAGTCAATAAGATCATAGAAATTATGACAACAGCAGGAGAGAAATGTGCTGATCTTGTGGAAGGTAGTGACTGTTGTCTACTTATGGGATAATGTAAGTGAAGGTATAGCAGGTGTAGCAGTATCATGAATTAGCACAGCTAGAATAATAGAAAAAATAACAGTAGCATTGGAGGAGTGTGTTGACTATGAAGCAGGCAGTGACCAGTCCACTTATGTGATCTAAGTTAGAACAGACTTGCAAATGCCAATGACAGTGCCAGTATCATGAAGTAAGCAAATTTAAAATAACTTGTAAGCAATAAGATCATAGAAGTGATGACAGCAGCAGGCTAGGCGTGTGTTGATCTTGTGGGAAGCAGTGACCTAACCACTAATGTAATTATGAAAGTGAGAACAGTGCTGTATGTTAAGGGGCTTTTACACTGGGCAATTTTTGGGCAAACGATCGTACATAGAACGCTCATTGCCAATAATTGCCCTGTGCAAGCAGGGCAGCGATCAACAAGTGAACGAGCGTTTGCTCGTTCATCTGCTGATAGTATGGTTTTAAAAAAGTTAAATATTATCTTTGTCGGCAGCACATCTTCCTGTGTAAACATGGAGACGCGCTGCTGACATGATAACGTATGGGGATGAGCAATCGGAGTAATGACCACTCGTCCCCATACATAGCTCCTTGGGACCGGAGCAAGCGAGCGCCGATCAGCCAGTGTAATAGGGCCTTAACAGTATCACAAAGTGGGCAGAGTTAGAATAACTTGAAGTCAATAAGAGAACAGGAATAATGATAACAGCAGAGGAAGAATGTGATGATTTTGTGGTGAGCAGTGACCTGTACACTTCATTTATTTAATTAGGACTCTGACATAGCTGCATGCATCACAAGAGGAGCAAATATTTACAAAATAAATCTTTTTTCCATTCAGCTGTTTTTTTTTGTTTTTTTTTTTTGCAGTTTTCAAAACTCATATCAATTGAATTTGATTTTTAAATGCCCCCATTTTTTATTTTATTTAAACATGCAAACAAGATAGAGATTGTCAAGAACAAAGGTCTTGTCAATTATGGCTGACCTAACTGTACTGCTGGGAATTTATTATAAATTCTTATACTATTGTCATCTATGTCTATGCAAAACACATGCTCAATGCTCAAAGCAGCAATAAGATTAAGAGAAAAATAAGACTAAGGGCTTTCAACAATGATTGTGTATAAGGATCAGGCATTAGCGTAATTATGAGAAAATAATCATTGACATTATTACGGCCTCTTTTGTTCTAATTTTCATATAATACCTTTAAGAGCTCCCAGGAATGAAATAAAAATAATGACGGCTCGATCGGAACAAAGAAGATGGTCACGGTTCACAAAATACTTCTTGTTGTTTCAGGTCGGTCCTTGCTAACTGTAATAAAAACTGCACGTGTAATATTAGAATGAAGGTCACCTTTCACTCTAGACATTATTATGTACTTAGTCCTGTACATTGTAAATGTCTCAACAAATATGAGTTCAGATGAGACCCATGGATAAGAGCACAGGAGTGGATGGTAAACAGAGGGATATGTTGAGTCCCTAATGCCCCCCCTTCCCACACCGCACATGAAGGGTTATATCCTTACAAAGGTTTCATGTTTATTGTCTAATTCTGGCAGTGTTAACTTTTACTGTTAAGTCATATTTTTAGTGGTTTATTGTTTAACCCCTTAACCCCTTCCCGTCGTAAACAACTTTCAGATTTTCATTTTCGTTTTTTCCTTCCCACCTTCCAGAAGCCATAACGTCTTTATTTTTCCACCGATATAATCCTATGAGGCTTGATTTTTGTGGGACGAGTTGTTGTTTTTCGTAGCACCATTTATTTTGCCATATAATGTACTAGGAAACTGGAAAAAATTATTTGTGGGGTAGAAAATGAAAAGAACAGCGATTCCTCCATGTTTTTTTGCGCGCCGTTTTTACGGAATTCACTGTGCAATTAAAACAACTTTTGAACTTTCTTCTGTGGGTCAATACGATTACGGCGATACCAAATATGTGTAGTTTTTTCTATATTTTACTACTTTTACAAGTAAAAACCTAAGTGTAAAAAAGAAAATTTATTTTGTGTCGCCAAATTCCAAGAGCCATAACTTTTTTATTTTTCCATCGATCAAGCGGTATAAGGGCTTATTTTTTGCGGGATAAGCTGTAGTTTTTAATAATACCATTTTGGTGTACATGCAAAGTTTTGATCACTTTTTATTTCATGTTTTGTGGGAGTTGAGGTGACCAAAAAATAGAGATTCTGGCGTTTACAATTTTTTTTTTTTACGGCGTCCACTGTGCGGGTTAAATAATGATATATTGTAATAGTTCAGACATTTACGGACGTGGCGATACCAATTATGTTTATTTTATTTTATTTTTTTACTATGCTCTAGGGGGAAAAGTTGTTTTTTTTAACTTTTAATATTTTTATTTTTTTTACACAAACAAACTTTATTTAACTCATTTTTACTTTTTTTATTAGTCCCACTAGGGGACTTCAACCAGCGATCATTAGATCGCTTGCACAACATACTGCAACACTAATGTATTGCAGTTTATCGTAATTCTGACAGGCAACTATTAAGCCCTTGAGGCAGTGCTTAATAGGTGCACAAAGATGGCGGACCTGGGGGTCTTCAATAGGCCCCCAGGAAGCCATAGCAACAATCGCTCCCCCCCCCGCGATTGCGTTGCGGGGGGCGCGATGAGCTGTTAGAGGGGGTCGCCCCCCTCTTTCTAACGATTTAAATGCTGCGGTCGCTATTGATCGCAGCATTTAACGTGTTAAACGAGCAGGATTGCGCTCGAGCGCGAAACCGCTCGTTACTCTGAAGTGTCGGCTGTAACATACAGCTGACACCGGCATCGTATGGAACGGGTTCACTCCGCGAGCCCGCTCCATACTTCCCCTACCCGGCTATGACGTAACTGTATTTCATATGTCGGGAAGGGGTTAATGACCAGGGCATTTTGCGCGTCAATGACCAAGGATTATTTTTGTTTTTTTCACTTTCGCATTCTAGGAGTCGTAACTTTTTTTTTATTCCTCTGACATAGCTGTATAAGGGCTTGTTTTTTGCGGGATGAGTTGTATTTTTCAATTGCATCATTTTTAGATGCTTATAATATATCGATTAACTTTTATTACATTTATTTTAGGAGAGAATTGAAAATAAGCAGCTATTCCAGCATTGATTTTCACAATATAAATTTACGCCATTTACTATGCAGCGTAAATAACGTTTTACCTTTATTCTATGGGTCGGCACGATTACGGGGATACCAAATATGTAAAGGTTTTATATGTTTTCCTACGTTTGCACAATAAAACCCCTTTTAGAAAAAATGTACTTGTTTTTGCATCGCCGCGTTCCAAGAGCCGTAACTGCACCGCAGTTTGGTGCGCTTTTCGCCTGGCATTACCTGTGCGCACAGGGCGGATATTTTATGCAGCGTATCTGCCCCTGTTTGAACTGTTTTATTTATTTATTTTTTTCAAAGCTGTACATAGCCTTCAAACTTTCTCGTAGAGATGTGTCTCGGGGTGCATTATAAAAACACCATATTTGTATTTAAGCTTTTAAAGTCTTTCTGTATTTGTGCAGCATTAGAGTATTTTTTCATGCTCCTTGGGAGCATGTGGGTTGTTGAGGGTATGTTCACACGGCCTATTTTCTGACGTTTTTCGGGCCGTAAACGCCTAAAAAACGGCTGAAAAATCGGAAGCAGAATGCCTCCAAACATCTGCCTATTGATTTCAGTGGGAAAACGGCGTTCTGTTCCGACGGAGCGTTTTTCGCGCCTTTTTTTACGCGTAAAAATACGGCCGTGAAAAAGAAGTGCAGGACACTTCTTGGGACGATTTTGGAGCCGTTTTCCATAGACTCTAGTGAAGAAAGCTCCAAAAACGGCCATAAAAAAATGCAGCGAAAAACGCAGCGAAAATCGCGAGTGGCACAAAAAACGTCTGAAAATCAGAAGCTGTTTTCTCTTGAAAACAGCTCCGTATTTTGGGACGTTTTTGACTCTGCGTGTGAACATACCCTAAGGGGTTGACCCTACTTCAAGCAGGGTCTAACTGGCCCACTAGATGAGGATCCTCCCGTAGACCCAAACGTTGACACAGTATTGGTCTTTAAATGTCCAGCAGAAGATAACCCCATTGGAGTCTGACATTAGAGCCCATCAAATTTAAGTTTTATTGCAACAAAAGATGGTAAAGTTGAGGTGGAAAGCGACTTGGTAAAGAAGTTTCGGCCGAACCTCGGCCTTTGTCACGGTCGCTGTAAGACGATATCACTGGTATGGGTTGTCCGCCGGATATTCCACACAGGGAATATCCGGCGGACAACCCATACCAGTGATATCGTCTTACAGCGACCGTGACAAAGGCCGAGGTTCGGCCAAAACGTCTTTACCAAGTCGCTTTCCACCTCAACTTTACCATCTTTTGTTGCAATAAAACTTAAATTTGTTTGCATCTGGATCTTTTGCGTACCTCTGTGTGTGCTGGGGTTATATATTTCCAATATTGTGGGATTCTCGTCCCTACCTTACTAGCACCACGCCAATTGATTGAGGAGTGCATCCCAATATCTATTTTTGATTAGAGCCCATCACACGTCACTAAGTCCTTTTTTTTTATAAGATGATACGCAAATATCCTATTACACCTTATTGGTGAATGTCCTGTCTGTGCACTGATAATAACAATGGTTACAATGAAATAAAAAGTGGATGTGTATATGTTCTGTATAGATGGATGGTGGGCACATAATTTTGCCTGGTGGCCCAGGGAACCTCAGTTTCACACAGTGCAAGAGTGCCTTTGCTTTTGTGTACAAACTCAAGTAGGATTGAAGGAGCTAGCTGTGACTTGTATGTAGGTGGTTGACTAGGTGACCAAAGATTCAGCTCTATAATTAAAAAATGGCTGACTATAGTTGCCATTTCCTCTCTAGGTAAAGTAGGAATAGCAGCTCTTGAGCACAAACTGCTGCTTCAGCATGTAAAAAAAATAGCAGAGTAAGGCCCCATGCACATGAACGTAAAAACGCCCGTAATCAAGGGCCGTAATTACGGGCCCATAGACTTCTATTGGCCACGGGTACCTCCCCATATGCTAACGGGAAGGTGCCCGTGCCCTTGAAAAATATAGAACATGTCCTATTTCAGGCCGTAATTACGGCACGGGCAGGCTCATAGAAGACTATGGGGCTCCCGTAATTACGGGTGACAACGTGTGTGCACCCGTAATTACGGGAGCGTTGCTAGGCGACGTCAGTAAATAGTCACTGTCCAGGGTGCTGAAAGAGTTAAACGATCGGCAGTAACTCTTTCACAATATAGATCAACGTGTAAAAAAAAAAATAGAAGTTCATACTTACCCAGAACTCCCTGCTTCTTCCTCCAGTCCGGCCTCCCGGGATGACGTTTCAGCCCATGTGACCGCTGCAGCCAATCACAGGCCAATCACAGGCTGCAGCGGTCACATGGATTGCCGCGTCATCCAGGGAGGTCGGACTGGATGTCAAGAGAGGGACCCGTCACCAAGACAACGGCCGGGTAAGTATGAATTTCTTTTACTTTTATTATGGAAAGGGCTTCCCCTTCTCTTTATCCTGCACTGATAGAGAGAAGGGGCTGCCGATTAGTGCAGTGCAATTTTGCAGCGAAAACGTGCCTGTAAATACGGGTGGAATACTGGTGACACCGGACCCGTATTTACGGGCACAGGTCCGTAAATACTGGTGCAATACGGGTCGAATACGTGTGACCAAGGACCCGTATTTATGCCAGTATTTACGGGAGGAATAAAATACGTTTGTGTGCATGAGGCCTAAGCAAATGTAACTTTTTAATATTTGGACAAATATTTGCTTACATGGAATCTTGGATAAATCTATTGTTCTGAATACTGCAAAAATTACATATTTCATACTTTTAATAAAAAAATAATGACTTTGGTGTAATATTTTAGAGAAGGAACAGAGTAAGAATGTTTAATAAATCACATTAGTTCGGCGCAAGCAACTTGTGTGTTGTTCAGTTCTTCACTTGAGGCTTTTGTACAATAGTACATTAAGCACTTTTTGGTTCTGTATTATTAAACCTAAAACTTGATTTCTTTTTCATATGCTCGAGGATACATAGGAACATCCTAATCTAAATGAGACTCATGTGAAACTTCATGTTGTTCCTCAGCATCCATCCCAAGATAAATACAAAATATTCTTGAACCCAGTAATGAGATCAGGATTTTGCATGCCAGTCCATAGTAACCCAAATACCCACAAGTGAAGAATACAAGACATATAAGAATACATATCAGTAGGGTACGTCAGATATTATTGACTGAGACATCTTGGGTCCATTAGAGGAAACTACTATTAGGGCTCACCCTCCAGATAGACAGAACAAATATCCATTGCCATATCATCAATAAGGGAATATCAATACAGCAGACCGGATGTGATGTGACAAAAGTCTGTTTTTGTCAACAGGAGGGAACAGGAACACCCATTAGGGGTGTAAACACTTCTCCAGCAGAAGGGTTCAGTCTTTTAAATGTTACACAACAAAATGGCAGGCACAGGTGGACAATGGTGGCACATCACTTACTCCGCGGCAGAGCTTTAACTCCTCGCTGAAATAGGGGTAACGTCCTCCTTGTCTCTAGGCAACTTCCACCCTGCCAACTCGACCAGGCTATCTTAATTCGATCTACTTGCTGGGATGATCCATGGCATCTCCACCTGCCAACACTACAAGAACTTCTCTTCCAGGGTCATAGCCCATGCACTACACCGACCCGATTGGCGGGAACAGCCGTCCATTTATCAGTTAAGTACGGCCTACTGTGAGGCACACAGTGTACCCATGCTGGTTGTGTTCTCTTGCTGTTATGGTGCTTCAAAATATATTCAAAGATGGCGTCTGTGACAATTTCCCCAATTCCGCATTTAAAGACCAAATGAGCCACCATTGCCTGCTTTGGAGAACACATTACAAAATAAACAATTACAAATGTACATAAGTGACAACTCCGACTGTTCTTGTCTCCCAAATCTTCAGCTGTGGAGGAAAAACAGGTCTACATCACAGCTTTCCATATTTAAAGGGACAGTAGCATCTTACTTTCCAAATTACCAAGCTAGGTTAGGCACAGCTTGTGTGACACTCTCTACAGTGAATGTCCCATTATATGTGAACCAGGGTCTCTGGTTTTAAGGCTAGCTTTATCAATCAATGTCTTTGCATCTACGATCAACCCGCTATGGCACAGTCTACGGTATGTGAGCATCTATTTCGCCAATCTTCTCAATGCTGATCCACACTCTTACAGATGCACCAGGGATATTTGAGTGCAGTGCCAGACTAAGTCGTCTGATGTGGAAATATACTTGATGTGGAATCTCTTGCGTAAATCAAGGGGAATTAGAGTCTACAGAAAATGGATTCTTTGAAGGGACCCAATACAAAAGTTCAGTTGGTATACAACGTCAGTATTTGTGAAGGACCAGCTCTTCTGTTACAGGTTACAATACAGGTCATGTTGTGACGTCTTTAAGGGTTTTGAGACTTGGAATGAGTAACATTGTAGACTCTTTCGGTAAGCTTTTGATGGTAACGTTTTCTAGTCTCACTTCTGGCCCCGTCCAGTGAAGTTTAGTTAATTATTATTGTTGTACATCCTGTTGTACTTGTAGACGTCTTTGCAAGGGAACAATTGTCAAGACCGGATTGCTCCACCATCATATTCACTGGTGGGTCTAGACTATGACATGATGATGTGTCCCACCCATGACATTTTGGGGTTATTCCACAATTAGTAATTTTTAACATGTCCTGCATGTGCAATAGTAAACAAAATAATTTACAATACAATCCCAGCTAGATGAAAAGTAGATGTACACTTGTTCTATAGTGAGAGGGTGGGTCTTAAGGTAGACCCAAAGTAGTTTACTCTGCCCACTGAATCTAAAAAACAAAACGACTGGTAAATTTTTTGCAACTTTTTGAAACACGTTTCTAAGATAAATGATAATTTATTTGATTAACATGGCCATAGTTCTCCATAATGTCTCCAAAGAGACAGGGCAGCAGAACAGGTCAGAGGGAGCTTTCTTCCATGGGCACATTGCACGTAGCAGTGAATGTACGTTATGCCTATATCACATAGGGCCATTTAAGGCGTTGTGCGTCCTTAACTTTATAAATATCCCCACTCGGCAATAGATCAGGCTCATGCTGTGCAGGTTTTATCCCTTTTAGAGGAAAGGCTTTTGAACATCAGGTCACTCTGAAAGACAGCGCGCTGGCAGGTTCAATAAATATTTGTAGTGAAAAATTCTAGATTGATTGGCAATTTACTTTCATCCTTAGTAATTATGTAAGTATGAAATTTGAGTTCAATTATCCACGGTTCCAACATCTCTTTTCAGCTATAAACAGCTCCGTAATTTTACTTTTGTATGTCAAAAGAGTCTTTCTAAACCATGGATTATAGGACCGTAAATTTTTCCACATCATGCTGCATATTATGTTCCTTGTACAGATCATTTCTAAGCATGCCAAACAGGTTATATTTTCCTTACCAGCACCTTTTCTTTTTCTTTTATGCTTCATAATAACTTGGAAATTATTTAACCGCTTGCATTGTTTCTTGTGTTCTCTGATTGTGTTCTCTTGTGTTCTCTATCTATTTCTGTTATTATTATTATTTTTTTATAAAAATAGACAATTCTTTCCCTCATATCATTTTTTCATGTTTTACATTTTTGTTGGGGATAAGTCCTTAAGAAAATAATTGCCCATATATATCACATAATATCAATATTTTCAATGTCTATCCCAATACAAGAAGCCCAGCAAATTATACCTCTCAAAGCTGACAATGACTCAGGCCCCCACAAAACCATCAGAGATCAGGCTGCCACTCGACCCTAGGGATTGTCAAGTCACTGATCATACATTTAACCAGCATGGATCAAGCACTGCCTCTAGGGCTGGGTTCACACAGAGTTTTTTTGCAGGCAGAAAATCTGCCTCAAAATTCCGTTTGGAATTTTGAGGCAGATTTTCCTCTGCCTCCACGCCACTGCGTTTTTCTATCGCAGTCATTGAGCACTGATGGGCAAAAACGCAGCGAAATACGCTTTCTCTGCCTCCCATTGATGTCAATGGGAGGTCAGAGACGTAAACGCCCAAAGATAGGGCATGTAGCTTCTTTTTCCCGCGAGATGGTTTTTCCACTTACGGGAAAAAACGCCTCCGCCTCCCATTAAAATCAATGGGAGGCATTTTCGGCCATTTTTTGGCGCGTTTTCCGACACGGTTTCCGCGTCAAAAAATGTGTACAAAAACTCAGTGTGAACTGACCATAACCTTCAGGCACCAGGAACTGGCTGTGGCACTGACCACCAGGGACAGATTGCTAGATGTTTAACTTACCACTAAGCATCAGAGGCAAAATGTACCACTAACCACCATGTACATGATGATGTTTCACTAATAATTCACTGATTGTCACACACTGGATGTTGAACATAACACAAAACAAGAGAGTCTCAAGGTACCACTGGCCACCAGGAGTTATGTCCTCTCTAGGTAGTACTTAAATGCGATCCTGAGTAGTCTTTCCATGCAATTAAATTCTATATTTAAAAATATATATTTGTCTATAATCATGATCTTTAATGTGATGCAGTCAAAAATATCTAAACCTGTAACATTTGTTCAAAAAACCCAAGAGAAAATGAGAGTATGTGGATAATGAAGCTAGAACGACCTCTGCACAGTTATCTTGTGAGTTGAAGTAATATGCAACCAATTTAAGATCCAGTGACACTGGAGAAACAAGTGCCCAATAATCATGAGCCCACATTAATGAAGTCTAGATTTCTATCAATTGTTCTACAACATTCTTGAATGTTAGTGTTTTTAATTTTTTTACACCATTTTTTTCAAGAGGTAAATGGCCATAGGGATCTGTTCTGTGCATATAGAAAAAATTGTAAGTACGCAAGCATTGGTGCATCCAAGGTCCACAAGATCAATGCCTGGGTTCTAATAGAGTATAGATCACATCCAGTAATCTGGTATTTGAGCAGGGGCATAGCTAAAGGCTCATGGGCCCCGATGCAAAGGTTCTTCTTGGCCCCACCCCAAAAAAACTTCTCAGGGCCGATGGCCCGCAGCTTTCAGCTGCATCGCTGGGTCTCCTAAGTGACAACAATGCAGCACTAGCAGCCAGGGGCGTCACTAAGGACTTAAAGCATCAGGGGGAATAGCCCCAATACATATGTGCCCCCCCAAAAAAATGTGTGGGTGTATGAATATGTGCATATTATATATATATATATATATATATATATATATATATATATATAGAGACAGCATATCTATAGCACTACGACCCTAAAGCTATGGATAAGATTAGATACAGCGGCTCAGCAGACAGTATCAGACATTATAGGATTAGATACAGTGGCTCAACAAACAGTATCACACATGATAGGATTAGATACAGGGCCCAGCAGACAGTATCAGACATTATAGGGTTAGATATAGGGCCCAGCTCGCTGACATTGCAGCTCCAGCGCTGGACCCAGGAAAGGTAAGAATAATAATTATTTTCCTTTTTGACGTGATACTAATTATTTTTGTGTGTTTGTTTTTTTACAAGTTCAGTTGTTGGACTACTTCAGATTCGAGGACTACTTCGATAACTGCGTTTTTTTTTATTCTCAATAAAATGGATAACGAGGGTTGTGTGGAATTTTTATTTCAATAAAATATTTTATCTCTGTCTTTGTATTTGTTTAAACTTTATAACTACCGCCCTAGTAATTGTCGCTGGCTGATTCACAACACCCATTACTAAGGGGGGACTTAAGGTTAGACATGAAGAGGTTAACACTAATCCCCATTATTACCCTGGTACCCAGCGCCACCAGTTAGAGCCGGGTATGATCTAGTACCCGACCATCTGTAGTGACTGGGAAAGGCCAAAAACTGTGACCCTTCCCATCCTGGTAATGCTAGGCTGCTGCTGCTATGTTGTATCTGGCTGGTTATAAAAATGGGGGAACATCGTGCTGTCCAATTATTTATTTTAAAAAAATGACGTGGGGTCCCCCCTATTTTTCATAACCAGCCAGATACAACACAGCAGCAGCAGGCTAGCATTGCCAGGGTGGGAAGGGCCACTGTTTTTGGCCGTTCCTTGCCTAATAATACCAGCCTGCGGTCACCCCAGTATCCGACCATCACTACAGATGGTCGGGTACTGGATCGTACCCGGCTCTTCCTGGCACCCCTGGTGGCGGTGGGTACCAGGGTAATAATGGGGGTTAGTGTTAGCCTTTTCACCGGCTAACACTAAGCCCCGCCTTAGTAATGGACGCTGTCAATCTGTCAGTGGCCATTAGTAAGTTGGTAGTGATAAAGTAAAAAAATAAATACAAAGACATAGAAAAAATAGATTTATTGAAATAAAACACCCCCACACAACCCTCATTAACCATTTTATTGAGAATAAAAAAGCTGTCATCGAAGTAGTCCTCGAATCCGACGTAGTCCAACAACAGAACCTGTAAAAAAAAAAAAAAAAAAACATTAGTAAGGGCCTGTTCACATCACCGCTGCCCTTGCGTTGATGGGTTCCGTCGGGTTAACCCCTCAACAGAAAGTCAAACTGAAACCTCCGCTTCAGTTTCCCTCACCATTGATCTCAATGGTGATGAAAACGTTGCTAAAGATTTCCGTTTTTCAGCGTTGTAGCAGGATTCCGTTGTTTTGCATTGTCGACTGCGCTATTGATTCTGCCAAAATAACGGAACCCGTTCACAATGGTGACAAACGGAAACCATTAGCAAAGTTTCCATCACCATTGAGATCAATGGTGATGCAAACGGAAGCTAAGGTTTCCGTTTGCCTTTACGTTGAGGGGTTAACCAGACGGAACCTCTCAACGGAAGGGCAGCGGTGATGTGAACAGGGCCTTAGATACAGGGCCCATGTGCATGTGTGATACTCTTTGTTGGACCCTGTATCTAAGCCTAATGTAGGCTTAGATACAGGGTCCAGCAGACAGTATTCTTATTAGGTATAAGCTGGGGCCCTGTATCTAAGCCTAACACACGGTAGGCTTTAAAGGTTGTCCAGTCCCTAAGCATTGATGGCCTATCCTCAGTATAGGCCATCAATAGCTGATGGGTCGGGGTCAGACACCCGGGACCCCCGCCAATCAGTTGTTTTGAAGGAAGCGTACGAGTGCTACTTCCCCTTCATTTCCCTCACTTGCTCACACTGTGAATCACTGACACGTCCGTGTCGGCGATTCAGTGTGAGAAAGTGACCGGAATGAAGGGGAAGTAGCACTCGTACGAGCGGCTGCAACCCCTTCAAAACAGCTGATTAGTGGGGGTCCCGGGTGTCTGACCCTGACCCATCAGCAAGACACTAAAATTAAACTTACCTCCTCTTCGGCCGCAGGTCCTCACTCCATCAAGTGTCAGGATGCTGTGCGCAGCGCTGTGACATCAGAACCTCCGATGCGATCCAGGAAGAGGAGGGGTAATTACTGTCAGTTACTATAGTAACAGGGGCCCGTGTAGTTTATTACATAGGCCCCAGTTACTATAGTAACTTTTCATTGATGTGGTGCCGGGGGTCTGCGGACCCCCCTGGCTTCTGGGCCCGTCGCAATTGCGACCGCTGCGACCCCTATAGCTATGCCACTGTATTTGAGCTTTATTGTAGGGGTTGTCTGGCTTAGAAAACCCATATTCCCTATTAGGGAATTCTGAGTTAATAGAGGGGAGTCCTGTGTTCAGGATCTTCATCTCTTGGCCAGAGTGGAGAATGGCTACAAAGCGCGTCTTTCACTCTGGAGGACCTGTCCTGTCCTGCATTATACAGGCAACCTATTGATATGAATGAGAACTGTGTAATACTTAATTTCTCCTGTGGTGGCACTGCATGGAAATGTAACACTTACTACCAGGTTTCTCAACATCCATGATGAGCTGTTGAAGCAAGGGGCCCATATGCTGTTGGGTCAGCCCCTGCCTCCTACTGGTCAACACATTACACAGAAAATGAATTGAACAGTTCATAAAGTTGGGGATTGGAAACTTCAGTAGAACTCATCTCAGATTTTTTGAGGCTAAGCTGTGGGTGTTGAGTAGAAATCCGTGAATATTAATTCTCAAGATGTTTTTGAAATGAAGATGAATCATCTCCAATAATCAAGTAACAATTAAGATTGATTCAGGGAAGGAGTAAGGGAGTAACGAATAATGAAGTTTAGGAAGGTTATACAGTATTTTCCTTTGATGAAAGAAAACAACTCCTCAAATCATTTTTGTTTTTCTATCTTTCTTTAGGAATGAAAATCTTAATGGTGAAATGTTGTCTTCATGGTGTATGCTGGTGATATGTGTTTAAATGTTCTCTTTTATACGATTAGTGATGAAAATGTTACAAAAATGTGACAGCAGAAATTGATATATACAGTATTAGCTAGCTAGATGGAAAGAAAGATAGAAACATATGTGATAGATAGATAGATAAATATGAGATAGATAGATAGATAGATAGATAGATAGATAGATAGATAGATAGATAGATAGATGATAGATAGATAGATAGATAGATAGATAGATAGATAGATAGATGATAGATAGATAGATAGATAAATAGATAGATGATAAAGAGGATATAAAGGACAATACATCATATTCCGCTACAGCAGGATCAAGGGTCAGACACATATGACTTTTTTACTCTGCTGTATTTGACGTGAGCCTTTTCTCTATGTATTTAAATGTTGAAAAAAAGCTTCTAAGGGACTGTTCACATCACATTTTTATCCTTCGACCTTAATGTACACTTAATGTATACCCATGACAGATGCCATACAGTGTCATGTTGAAAAAAAACCTAAGCCACGTAGTATACGTTGTTTTTACGGGATGGTAAAGCATAGTGTACTACGTTATTCCATCCTAAAAAAAAAATACTGATGTATACCAGCTGGATGGAGGCCAAAGAAACACTCTTTGGGCCTCCGACGGTCTAATGGAGCCCTAAGGACGCGTTTAGCGTCTATTTAAGGGAGCTTTCCCGATGTACACATTAAACAAAGGATAAAAACGTGATCTGAACGGGCCCTAAAACAGATCTTCCAAGATTTTTAACAATATACATACAGAGGTAACGCAGGCAGGTAAATAAGCCCATACATAGATACATATACATAAACATGACACAGCTTTTAGAGGTGGGAAACGTACGGTAGTACCCCCCATAACAGAGAACAATACAGAGGAGCTCTACTGTTCTTTATGGCTGGACAGAAGACTTAGTGTATAGGAGCGATAATTCCTGATCATTATCCTGGGGAAGGCAGCTGTAGTATAAGAATTTGACTGCCCCACGGCAATTCAGGCATATGATGGCCGCCAATTGGACATCATTGGGCTAGAATTATGTCTATAATTAAATACTTATTTTATAACATATCCGGTGCGCAATATTCTGGAAATCCTGCTAACAACTTTTTTTTGTTGACAAAGCCCTAAAGATGGTACCATGACACAAATATCAGTCATAATAACAACAGAACACTGTAAAAAGCTATTTGAAGTCTAAAGGTCCTTTTACACGGTCTGATATATGCTGGGAAAATGAGCAGCGATCGACGAGACAGCTTGTCGATCGGCACTCGTTTGCTCCTTTCACAAGGATCAATGATCGGTTATGTATGTGGACGAGTGATCGGTCCTATGATCGTTCGCCCCATCTGTTTCCATCACATTGGCAGCACATCTCCCTGTTTACACAATGGAGATGTGCTGCCGACTAGAGACTGTTTTATTGGCCGCATAAACGAGCATATCAGCCGGTGAATGAGCGTTTGCTCATCCAGAATGAGAGTTTGTAGGAGCGATCGTTTTCCCGATCACTGTATGTGTAAAAGGGCCTTTAGTGTAAGCTTTTAAGCTAAATAGTAGTCATCATCCATATGGAGATTGGTTAAAGCGAAGTATCAATCCGCTAAGAATTTTTCACCTGCCCATACCTGTGCAGCTGAGTGCAGCATGTAATCGGCAGGGCTGCACAAACCCTGGGGCACTTCCCATTTTTCACTATCCTCCTCCGTTATTTAGATATCGGTGACACTGTCCGCAGCTGATTGGACAGTGTCACAGCCATATGTCACACGCCCCCATGCTATTTACACGCCCCATTGACAGTTTAGGGGGTTATTTACATATCGGGCGGCAAATATAACGGCACCGATATCTACATAACGGAGGAGGATAGGAAAAAAATTTAAAGTGCCCCAGGGTTTGTGCAGCCCTCCCCATTACATGCTGCACTCAGCTGCACAGGAATGGGCAGGTGAAAGATTCTCTTTAAGAAAGCGGATTGATACTTAGCTGAACATGTAAAGTTCTCTTTAAAGGAATACTCTGGGCAAAACTGATCTGGGGACCCCTCCCACATCACCTTGATGTTGATAATAAGATATATGGATACAGGTTGTTGAGATGAGACAATCCCTTTAAAGAGAATGTGTCGCTAGAAATTTTTCTAATTTTTAAAATTTTTTCACAAGTCAGGAAATATTATAAATTAGATTCTAATTTATAACATTTCCATGTGCTGGTCACTAGAGGGAGCAATTCCCAAAATTGCAGCATTGTCATGTGGTAAAGCAACCTCATTGCTTTATGCTGCAAAATTGGAGAAGACACACTCGCTCTAGTGTCCTCACACAATCTCCCCTCCTTTATTCTGGCTAGTGCCAGGAGAAAGGAGGGCATTGAATGTTCAAACCTCCTACACTGTGTGCCGCCATTTTTTGAGCGAATGCACAGTGTAGGAGGATTAGATTCACTGGTAATCTCACAGTATAACACGAACATACACACACATCACATACACAAACATAACTTACCTGCTCCTGCCGCCGCCGCTGCCGCCACAGCTGCCGCCTCCGCTGCCTCCGCTCCTAGTCCTTGCGTCTGAATATATGGCCGTAAGCCGCGACCGGAAGTAGTCATCTTACTGTCTGGCCGCGGCTTCTGGTCCACATGAAAATGGCGCCGGATGTCGCTCTGCCGAAGACTTTCCTTTTGGTCTATGTGGGAGCGGCGCATGCGCCGTTCCCACACAGACGGCGTACACTATAGTGAATGGAACGGCTCCCGTTCGCATTCTCTATGGGGATGTATCTGCCGTATTCCATCTCTGTATGTGTCGTTAATCGACACATAAAGAGATGAAAAAAAAAATGCCAGCCCCCATAGAGAAGTAAAAGAAAGAAAAAAGAAAAAAGTACAAAACAAAAAAACAAATAACTAACATTTATTTTAATGACACACTAATAGCAATAACATATAAAAAAAATTTGTTTAGTGACACCTTCCTTTTAATAACACAGTGTATCAGTTTTGTATGAAATATTTCTTTAAAGGGGTATTACAGTTTCATCAAATGAAGTAATACATTGTGTAATGAAAAGTTTTATAATTTACCAATATTATTTCTGTATCAATTTTCGACAACTCCTAAGATCTCTGCTTGCAGTCAATCAAAGGGAACCTTAATTGTTTACTTCTAGAGAATGAAAATCTATCTTGGTCATGTGTTAGACTTGTAGGTGCCAGGCTTGTTACAGTTACAGTTTAGTTATCAGAGCTATATAATAAGCACTGTACCTGTATGATCATCACAGGACAGATTTGTATCCATTGGAGGTTAAAAATGAAGTTTCCTATTGAATGACAGCAAGCAGAGATCTCAAAAATCAAGTGGAATTGATACAGAAAATATATTGAAAAATGTTTTGTGCCAAAACCGGAACAACACTTTAATACCACTTTGACTGAAGATTGGGTATGACACCCTCTTGTTACTTCCATATTTGATTTTTCCATAGATTATGTGCTTTAAATATTTTCATGTTATATCTGGAGTAATTTGCTAGGATCCTTATTTTTTTTTCTTAATAAAATGACGGGAATCACTAAAATAGCATTTACAGTCAATAGCCATGAATGTGCTGTATGTATGAGAGGTGTTCATTTGTTCAATCTTCGTCTGGTTATGCAATTAAAGAAACTCTATCCACTGGGCTCCTTGTTAGCAAATACCTATTAGTTTTAAGTAATATTCCATATGGCTAAATACATTATGTTGCTCTCTGATACATGTCATCCTCCGTACATAACAAAAATAAGGGAATGAACCCAAACAGAACAGTTGTGATGCACGAAGACTAGAAAAATGAGCTTCACTGGTTATCGTTGCCTCAACAGATGTTATCATATAAATGTCTGCAGCCTTCTTCTTCCTTTTGGGACCTATTAGCATAAATGTCCCCTGGAGTTTATTGTAAAAACAACACAGCTGAGAAATGATTCACGAGAATCTGACCTAATTGTCCAGTTTATATTACTAGTATGTCTAAATGTAGCTAGCTCCTTCTTAAAGGGAATGTATCACCAGTGCCCACTCCAGGTTTATGTGGGCCCTTGGGCGACACAGAGTTAGTGGGCCCCTTTGTGGGGGAACTCACTCTCAGAGGTAGTGCCCCACAGCCCCCCTCCCAGGTAGTGCCACACAGTCCCCCCACCCAGGTAGTGCCACACATCCATCTTCCCAGATAATGCCACACAGCCCCCTCCCAGGTAGTGCTACACAGCCCTCCTCCCAGGTAGTGCCACACAACCCCCCTCCCAGGTAGTGCCACACAGCCCACCCTTCCAAGTAGTGCCACACAGCCCCCCTCCTAAGTAGTGCTACACAGCACCCTCTCAGGTAATGCCATAAAGCCCCCCTCCCTGGTAGTGCCACAGAACCTCCCTCCCTTGTAGTGCCACACAGCCCCCCTCTGGTACCCCACCCTGGTAGTGCCACACAGCTTTTGGGGCTCCCTCTAAGATTGGAATCCCCAACCGGAGCATTGCCAACGCTCTGGCCGGGGATTCCGCTTCAGGGGGAGCCCCTGACATCACTGTCCATATATGGACAGTGATGTCAAGGGCAGCCTCAGAGCCATAGTCCCGGGCAGAGCGCTACTATCACTCTGCCTGGGACTACTGCTCTGCTCCTGACATCACTGTCCATATATGGATAGTGATGTCTGGAGCAGAGCTGAAGTCATGGACAGAGCTCTACTAAAGGCTCATATATGGACAGTGATGTCAGGGACTTCCCCAGAGACGGAGTCCCGGAGCAGAGTCGCTTCAAGCACTCTTCCTGGGACTCCTTGTCTCCTCCTGGCATCACTGTCCATATATAGATAGTGATGTCCGGAGCAGAGCTGAAGTCACGGGCAGAGCGCTACTAAAGGCTCATATATGGACAGTGATGTTAGGGACTTCCCCAGAGATGGAGTCCCGGAGCAGAGCCGCTTCAAGCGCTCTTCCTGGGACTCCTTCTCTCCTCCTGGCATCACTGTCCATATATGGATAGTGATGTCAGGGGCAACACCAGAGCCAGAGTGCCGAGGTAGAGCGCTACTAGCACTCTGCCTGGGAATCTGTAGCCTAGTAAATGGCAGAGTGGGGAGCTACCTCGCTGCCCTACCATAGCGTTCCTAAGGACGCAGATTCTATTGAATGTGGCAACAAAAGAGGGATTCATGCTTGAGAAATGCTCTGAGGAGCTGAAACGTCGCATGAGTGAATAAAAGTTCTATATTTTTTGGATATGCTGCCTGAATCCCTCTTTTGTTGCCATTGTGTCGGATGGTTGGATCCAGTCCTATTGGGCTTTGCACTCTTATTTGTTGCTTACAATCGTTCTGGTACTGTAACTCTCCTGTTTGCTTTGACTCTATTGAATGTGGCGTCGCTACCACTGTAGCAGCCATAGTGGCTGCTAGCAGGGCCACTGGGCATGGGGGGCCCTTGATGGCGGGCGGCATTGGTCCCCGCATGCAACGGGCCTTGTAGCTGCTACAGTGGTAGTTACGCCGCCTCCTACGCAGTGGCTAAATTATGAAACAGAATCCCCGGCAAGTGTTGGCAGCATGACGGCAGCGTCCACACCCAGCAACCGAGAGGGCCCCCGAAGGGCAGTGGGCCCCAGGCCTGTGTTTCACCATATACATCGGTTAAACAGTGGCAGGGTCATGGGGTTCCAAGTCTTATTGATGCACATGGGGAGATCCCACAGGAGAGATACTGTAGCCCAAATTGCTAAAAAGTTACTGCTGGCTATGATAGAAAGGTGTCAGAATACACAGTGCATCACAGCTTGCTCTGTATGGGGCTGCGTAGCTGCAGACTGGTCAAAGTGCCCATGCTGACCCCTGTCTAGTGATACGAGTGCCTACAATGGCCATGTGAGTATAAGAATTGGACCATGGCACAATAGAAGAAGGTGGCCTGGTATGATGAATCAAATTTTTTTTACATAATGTGGATGACCGGTTGCGTGTGTGTCGCTTACCTAAGGAAGAGAGGGCACCAGGATGAATAATGGGAATAAGGCATGCTGGTGGAGGCAGTGTGGTGCTCTGGGCAATGTCCTGCTCGGAAACCTTGGGTCCTGGAATTCATGTGGATGTTACTGGGACACATACCACCTACCTAAACATTCTTGAAGGCCAAGTATCCCTTCATGGCGAATCTAATGGCAGTGCCCTCTTTCAGCAGGATAATATCCCCTGTCACACTTCAAAAATTGTTCAGCAATGGTTTGAGGAACATGACAAACAGTTAAAAATGTTGACATGGCCTCCAAATTCAGCAGATCACAATCCGATCGAGCATCAGTGGGATGTGCTGGAAAAACAAGTCTGATCCATGGGGGCCCCAACTCATATTCTTTAAGGTCGTTATTTATTTTCAATAGGAGAAGATATAAGTTGCGAGTATGGTGGTGGAAATGCTGTTTTTACACGAGGATTCTCATCTATCTATGTCTACTCCTACAATATATATACTGTATTCATGTCCTAAAACCATGCAGTCCATAGGACTTAGGAAACTATTTTGCAAGTGGAATGAATTTTCCTACTTAACTTGCTATTCACCTGCTGTGCAAGGATAAGCTTGATATGACCCCGTCCTACCAGTCGCTTGTCCTTTAATGTTCTTTGTACAACAGCCATGTGTGATGATAACACTGGTGCAGCTTTTCAGAGCAGAAAGACTCATGGGGCGAGAGGTCAGAGCGTGAAAGGGTCATCTCTACAGCATCAAGGCAGAGGGGCACAAGGAAATTTTAAACGCTTCTACAAAATACCTTTCATGTAGACTGTAAAACTGATATGCCCCAGAGATTGTATCATACTTGCGAGATACTGTTGCAGTGCAATGAATTAATAATAAATTGCTTCCCAGAATTGTGGTTATTAGAATCCTGGTTGTCAAAAACAAAGATAAATACTCTGCATATAGTTAGTAATATAATAAAATGAAATCAAGGCGTGCAACATTACTCAGCTCCTCAGCACTCAGTACACTGGATTTATTATCCTGTTGCCTACTCATTTTCATTACTTTGGTAAATTTTATGATGTGCAGGATGTGCTGGGTCAGAACACAAGGTCATTGCATTATATATCTATATATGTTTAGTATGTAGAAGAGTGAATAGAGAAAAAGTGAGCTGAGTTATAATATACATTCCCACACTGTAACCTTGTCTAGCTGTATTCATTTGCGGCATGGCCTTACTACCAGAGTAGCTGGCTTAACAAATCCCATTTGCATGAAGTTGCCTGCTGTTATTGACGGGCTTCTGGCCAGACATTTCCTCCGCTAGGGAAATGTAGCATTACATGGCGACCATTCAAAAGAATGGCCGACCATGTAATGCATTGAGGCTCCAGGTCCGCCAGAGCAGCAGTCGCTCTTAAAGAGTAGCTCCCCTTTCTGGCTCATAGAGGGGGTCCTGAGTGGGGAGCCCTATCTATGACATCATTATACTGGAACAAGGCACATGGACAGGGATTGTCTTTATGAGACAATCCCTTTGATGATAATTGCGGATGAAGTGGGAGAATCTTAGTGTGGAAGAGAATGATGGAAGGGATAGCAGATAATATCATCTGGAGTACTTTGAAGCCAATGAAGAGAGGGAAGGACACAAGGGAAGGAGTAAAGACAATAGCAATCAAAAACTGTCCATTTCCCAGACCCACTTGCTATGTAGATAGTGGTCATGGTGGTGTAGGGCTCCATTCAAAGTATTGCTATGGGCTCCCATGGATGTTTGTTAGTCCCCTGTGGCATAAGAATGATCAACATCCATTTAGTAATCTTATTTCAGGTACTGACATGTATTGAATAGATTGGGGCCCATAGTAAATATCAAAATGGGGTTTCCTTTTTGTAATGCTTCATGGAAACAAATCCACCATCGTAGGATAGGAGGACCAAGCCCATATGTGCTAGTGCTGTGGGGGTGTCCTGAACAGGGGGAGTGGGCCTAACCTAAATTAGGGTCACCTGTCTGCAGTCTGCTTCTACAATGTTTGTGTCCTTCAACAGTTGAAAAACACCTGAACAGCTAGAGACCTGGACTTTCCTTTACATAGAGCAATGATTGTAAGTATTAACGATCGCTCATCTTCATACAGTTTGCATTTTGTCGGCAGCACATCCCCTGTTTATACGAAGACATGTGCTGATGACAAACGTTATTATTTTAGGCAGCATAAAAGATCTGGTGATCCGACAATCAAGCGATTGCTCGTTTGTCAACTGATCGATGCCATGTTTACAAATTGTGAGAACTGGAAAGCAGCATTCGAAAGTGCACTCGTTTGCCTGATCATCAGCCTGTATAAAAAGACCTGAAAGTCGAACTAAACCTTCAACAAACTAGTGACATGCCATAGTGACATGTTAGAATTATAGATCGGTGGGGGTCCGAACACAGAGACCTCAACCGATCGCTAAGACTAAGCAGCAGAAGCTCTCGGGTAATCGCTGAGCCGCTTAGTTTCTGATCGTTTTTTTTTCAGAAAGCTGATGTAGCGGTGTGCGGTATCATAGACTCAGTGCTCGAACCCCCACCGATCAAAACTTCTGACATGTCACTATTTTGTTTGTTGAAAGTTTAGTTACCCCATTAACTAGTTGACTTTGCAATAGTTTATTGACAAATAATTCACAGATACATGTCTATATGTGGAAAAGTAATGGGAGCAACATACAAAGCTTGAAGACATGAAAAGAGAATGGGGAAAGAGGGAGAGAAGAAACTGTTATTATTTACCTGTATGCATGATCTGTGACTGGGTGACCAATGACAGCTGCCCATAGCCTCCAAAATGGCGGACAATGACTGTTAAAGTAGGAAGAACAGCTCTAGAGCACAAACTGCTGCACTAATGAATGAAATATAACAGTGATTACAGGGACATTCATGTGAACATATACATAGTGTTATTAGGAAGAGAGGTGCTTTAAAAATATGATGAAATTCACTTTATCATTTACTAGCGTCTTAACCAAGATTTACTATACAGCTGACTGAAAGTCACATTTTTTTTTTGACATTCTTCCTCGAGGGACAACACTTGTTTTGAGGTTACAATATCCTGAGTGCAATATTAACAGCTCGCAGTTCAGGTTTTACAGGTTAAACCCTCATTTAACCTGCAGTCAGTGTCATAGACTGGGTGACATAGAAATTTACGGCTTTAATCTAGTGTCAGCATTTGGCAAATTAACACTCCACAAAGTTGTAACCCATCAATTTCCCTGCATGGAGAAGTATTGGGCCATTGTTGTGGCCAGTTGTGAGGTAACTCATTCACTTCTATAAATAATTAGGTAATTAGTTATTTAATGATGATGCTGACATTATCGAGCTGCTATCAATGTTCTCTTGGCACCTTTAGGCGTTCACATCCTCCATGACTCTGCTAACATAAAGGACTCTATACATTCTTCCTGGTTTTCTTTATTGCCTTTGTAGTCAGTTTGAATATTATTTTAGGAAATTGTATTACCAAGTATTCCTTTATATGCTGCTTATTATCTCAATCTCTCCTGAGCAGTGGGATCTAGACAATGGTGCAAATTCCCCGACTGGCCTTATAGTAGTTTTGGCAGAATACAAGTGCCATTTGCATTCTGCTTTGGGGCCCTCCCTCCATATTTTGCACCCTTAAATCAGGTTGCTGCTTTTATTCTGCAATCTGAGCTACATTCTGATCTATAGGCAACACCACTGTTTTATTATAATGAATAATTCACCCACGGTAAATTTGATGATCCATTGAAGACATCATGATTTATTGTAATAAAGTGAACCTATGAATTCAACTTGTCAAAGCTTTGTGTGCTGATATCAGATCTCAGTTAAAGGGGTTTTCCGACGAGGGACATTTATGACATATCCACAGGAAATGTCCTCTGGGACCCACACCTACCTCTAGAACGGGGCCCCCTAAACCCCGCTTTTTGTGCTCACGCTAACTCCCAGCCACTTCCTGATTACATGGTCGGGAGTAACTCGCTGAGCTACGCAGTTTCCGTAACACCCATAGTAGTGAATGGCAGTTACCGAAGCAGCGTAGCATGCAACCTACGCTGTTTCTGTAACTACCATTCAGTTCTATGGGGCTTATGGAAACAGCGTAGCTCAGTGAGTTACGCTGTTTTCTCCTTCATGGTCGGAAATGAGCCGGAACACAAAGAGGTAGAACAGGGCTTAGGGGCCCCGTTCTAGAGATAGGTGGGACCTGCATCTATCTGCCATTTACGACATATCCTGTTGATATGTCATAAATGCACCTCGTGGGAGAACCCTTTTGAGCTATTGATAGGGAAACATAGTAACATAAAACCATGTACAGTCCTGGCCAAAAGATATGAGAAAGTTTGCTGCTTCAGTTTTAAGAGTGGCAATTTGCATTACCTCTAGATTGTTATGAAGAGTGATCAGATGAATTGCAATTAATTGCAAAGTCATTCCTTGTCATGAAAATTAACTTAATCACATAAAGCACAGGGATTGTCTTCAGAGGACTGGGGTAAAGTTATTTTCTCTGGTGATGCCCCCTTCACACTGTTTGGGACATCTGGAAGAATGATTGTCCAGAGAAGAAAAGGTGAGCGCTACCATGAGCCTGTGTCATGCCAACAGTAAAGCATCCTGAGACCATTCATGTGTGGGGTTGCTTTTCATCCAATGGAGTGGGCCCACTCACAATTTTGCTAAGAACACTTCCATGAATAAAGAATGGTATCTAGACATCCTCCAAGAGCAACTTCTCCCAACGATCCAGGAGCAATTTGGTGATGAACAGTGCTTTTTCCAGCATGATGGAGCACAATGTCAAAAGTCAAAAGTCAAAAGTGATAACTATGTGGCTTAGTCAACAAAACATTGAAATTTTGGGTTCATGGCCAGGAAAATCCCCAGATCTCAATCCCATTGAGAACCTGTGGTCAATCCTCAAAAAGCTGGTGGACAAACGAAAACACATAAATTGGGATAAACTCCAAGCAGTGGTTAGGCATGAATGGGTTGCCATCAGTCAGGATTTGGCCCAGAAGCTGATATCCAGCATGCCAGGGTGAATTACAGAAGACTTGAAAAAGAAGGGTCAACACTGTAAATATTGAGTCTTTGCATAAGCTTGATGTATTTGTCAATAAAAGCTTAAAAACGTATAAAATGCTTATAATTGTACTTTAGTTTACCATGGAAACATCTGACTAGATCTAAAAACACTGAAACAGCAATCTTTGTGAAAACCCAAATTTGTGTCAGTCTTAAAACTTTTGGCTAGGACTGTACCGCCCAAGCACACTGCCTCGCGGGGCTATCCGCATTGTACCTATGTTTGCTGACGCAGGCCAGCATGACACCATCATACCATCCCGCATCATACAAACTTAACAAGTCTACATGCTGCAGACTCAGGGACTGAGGTCAGGCACGTCTAATAAAAGGCACTGTGTGGCACTATTGGGGCACTATGAGGCACTACTATGGACAGTTTATGGCATTACTAGGGCACTATATGGCACTTTTAGTTTGGGCAAAGTATGAAACTATTATTCTGGGCAGTGTCTGGACTATTTTTCTAGCGCTGTACAACAATTTTATATATGTGGCCAATGAGTTCAGAGGGGGACGGGCCTAGCATGTAAAAATATTTCAATCATATTGACAGGGTGGTTTTATTTAGGTACTTCTGTTGTGTTTTTTTTTACTATAGTATACACATACCGTACTTATCATTACATAACATGTAAGATTTCAGGGTTGTCGACTATTTTTTGTAAGGATGCAGTTAGGGAATAGTCGAAGAACAAGAAAGTTGCCACTATGTGCCTCAAACACTGCAGCAATTTTTGCTACCATTCTGAAAGAGCCTTGGAAATTGGTGCAAAATATTCACAACTATGTAAATAGGTAATTGGCTTCCTATAAAAATTCCCATCAGGTCAATGTGAGAAATGAATTAGATCAGAGACTGATGTGAACCAATCTGTGTACCACGCAGGGGCGTAACTAGGAAAGACTGGGCCCCATAGCAAACTTTTGACTGGGGCCCCCCCTCCCCCAGGTGTCACACAACCCCCCCCTTGTAGATAGTGCCTTTTTTACAAACCCCCTTTTGATAACGCCATACAGCCCCCCTGTAGATAACGCCATACAGCCCCCTTTGTAGATATCTACAGAGGGGGCTATATGGCGCTATCTACAGAGGGGGCTGCATGGCGTTATCTACGGGGGGACTGTATGGCGTTCCCTACAGGGGGGGTGTATGGCGTTCCCTACAGGGGGGACTGTATGGCGTTCCCTACAGGGGGGACTGTATGGCGTTCCCTACAGGGGGGGGGCTGTATGGCGCTATCTACAGGGGGCTGTATGGCGCTATCTACAGAGGGGGCTGTATGGCGTTATCTACGGGGGGACTGTATGGCGTTCCCTACAGGGGGACTGTATGGCGTTCCCTACAGGGGGGGACTGTATGGCGTTCCCTACAGGGGGGGGACTGTATGGCGTTCCCTACAGGGGGGGGACTGTATGGCGTTCCCTACAGGGGGGGCTGTATGGCGCTATCTACAGAGGGGACTGTATGGCGTTATCTACGGGGGGACTGTATGGCGTTCCCTACAGGGGGGGACTGTATGGCGTTCCCTACAGGGGGGGACTGTATGGCATTCCCTACAGGGGGGAAACTGTATGGCGTTCCCTACAGGGGGGCTGTATGGCGCTATCTACAGGGGGGCTGTATGGCGCTATCTACAGGGGGGCTGTATGGCGTTACCTACAGAGGGGGCTGTATGGCGTTATCTAGAGAGGGACTGTATGGCGTTATCTACGGGGGGGGGGCTGTATGGCGTTCCCTACAGAGTGGGCTGTCTGGCGTTATCTACAGGGGGACTGTATGGCGTTACCTACAAGGGGGGTCTGTAGGGAACGCCATACAGCCCCCCCTGTAGGGAACGCCATACAGCCCCCCCTGTAGGGAATGCCATACAGCGTCCCCCCTGTAGGGAACGCCATACAGCCGGATGTCAGAGGTTAGTCATGGAGAACTTAGGGGGCTTTCAGTCCCCCGTTCTCCCTATCGCTGCCAGCGATCACACATGTATCCCCTATCCTGTGGATAGGGGATACATGTCTTTTATTAGGACACACTGTAAGTCGTATGTTTTTGGGAGGGGGGACGCCGCTGTATGGCGTTCCCTACAGGGGGGACGACGCTGTATGGCATTCCCTACAGGGGGGACGACGCTGTATGGCGTTCCCTACAGGGGGGACAACGCTGTATGGCGTTCCCTACAGGGGGGGTGACGCTGTATGGCGTTCCCTACAGGGACGACGACGCTGTATGGCGTTCCCTACAGGGGGGATGACGCTGTATGGCGTTCCCTACAGGGTGGGGTAACGCTGTATGGCGTTCCCTACAGGCTGTATGTATCAGTGCCAGCGATCACACATGTATCCCCTATCCTGTGGATATCCTGTGGATAGGGGATACATGTCTTTTGTTTAATAGCAGAGCGGGGAGATACCTCCGTGCTCTGCCATAGAGTTCAGTGGCGTCGCGCTGTAGCAGCCATAGCAGCTGCTAGCGGAGCCTCCAGCCATGGTGGGGGCTCGTGCCGGCGGGCGACACGGGCCCCCTCATGCCGCGGGCCCCGTAGAAGCCGCTACTGCTGCTACGGCGGTAGTTACGCCACTGGTACCACGCTACAGAATATGTTTGTGTGATTAATTACATTGTTAAACTGAATAAAGTTTGGTCATTTTTGTTTTTATTTTTGCTTTAACACCACGATGTATGGACAACTTGCTTTTTATTTTCTATATTATGGCATTTGATAAATGCGTTGGTAAAATTACCTTCATCATCCTATTTCAACAAAGTAGTAGAGCAATATTAACATTTGTTATCCTGGTGACATAATCAATCACACATTCACTTTAGTTCCAGGAAAGTTACAATAATTAATCATGTACCATCAACAACATAAAGCAGCGCAAGTCGTCAGCTCACAAAGGAGTCGTCAGTAACACAGTGACAGAAAAAAAAATTACATTTTACTACAGAAATTTACCAAATCGACTTGACAAACTTCTGTAATTATAAGAATTATTGATCCGGCTGCTCCAAACTATTGTTCCTGTGATGACTGTTCATTTCATCTCTTGTCCTGATCACGATGACATATTTATCATTTCCTCTATTCACTGATGCAAAAAGTTTGTTTTTGATGTCACTAGTCTTCTTACAATGCCGCTTGGTCTTATGTTTGATTGACATGGTGTAAAAGTGCAAGAAGAACAGAGACATAATTTCAAATCAATAGTCTATTTAAATCTTCTATTTTTTTCCTCTATTGATAATAATGAAAAAATACTGTCCAGGAGAGCATAAGATTTCAGATAGATTTCAGTAATTTGTACAGGGCAGTTTCAATAAAAACTCCAGTAGTTAAAGGATATATACACCTTTGTAAGCAGTTTTTAAAAAAAATTAAAACAAATGTATTTAGTGTTTTATACAACTTTTAAAATTACTATTATTCTAATTTTTCGTTACACTTTAAGATACAGCTTCTATGTCTGCTGTATACATAGAAGCTGTATCGTTCTGTCTGAGCTGCATCATCAGTTTAGCTGAACTGACGGCTCGTCTGAAAACTGGTCCTGCTTGTCTCTGACACAGAGGATCAGATCAAGTTATGAACTTAGATGTGATCGATATTCGAAGGATCCTGTATGTCAGACACATGCAGGACCAGCTTTCAGCCAAGCCGTCAGTTCAGCTGAATTTGACGGACAGGGTTCAGAGAGAATGATACAGCTTCTATGTATACAAGATACATAGAAGCTGTATCTCAAAAAGTTAAATATTTTTCTAATAAAAAGATTTTAAAGGTTACATAAAAATAGTAAATACAGTGAAGGAAATAAGTATTTGATCCCTTGCTGATTTTGTAAGTTTGCCCACTGTCAAAGACATGAACAGTCTAGAATTTTTAGGCTAGGTTAATTTTACCAGTGAGAGATAGATTATATTTAAAAAAAAACAGAAAATCACATAGTCAAAATTATATATATTTATTTGCATTGTGCACAGAGAAATAAGTATTTGATCCCTTTGCCAAACAAGACTTAATACTTGGTGGCAAAACCCTTGTTGGCAAGCACAGCAGTCAGACGTTTTTTGTAGTTGATGATGAGGTTTGCACACATGTTAGATGGAATTTTGGCCCAGTCCTCATTGCAGATCATCTGTAAATCATTAAGATTTCGTAGCTGTCGCTTGGCAACTCGGATCTTCAGCTCCCTCCATAAGTTTTCGATGGGATTAAGGTCTGGAGACTGGCTAGGCCACTCCATGACCTTAATGTGCTTCTTTTTGAGTCACTCCTTTGTTGCCTTGGCTGTATGTTTCGGGTCATTGTTGTGCTGGAAGACCCAGCCACGAGCCATTTTTAATGTCCTGGTGGAGGGAAGGAGGTTGTCACTCAGGATTTGACGGTACATGGCTCCATCCATTCTCCCATTGATGCGGTGAAGTAGTCCTGTGCGCTTAGCAGAGAAACACCCCCAAAACATAATGTTTCCACCTCCATGCTTGATAGTGGGGATGGTGTTCTTTGGGTTATAGGCAGCATTTCTCTTCCTCCAAACACGGCGAGTTGAGTTAATGCCAAAGAGCTAAATTTTAGTCACATCTGACCACAGCACCTTCTCCCAATCACTTTCAGAATCATCCAGATGTTCATTTGCAAACTTCAGACGGGCCTGTACATGTGCCTTCTTGAGCAGTGGGACCTTGCGGGCACTGCAGGATTTTAATCCATTATGGCGTAATGTGTTACCAATGGTTTTCTTGGTGACTGTGGTCCCAGCTGCCTTGAGATCATTAACAAGTTCCCCCCGTGTAGTTTTCGGCTGAGCTCTAACCTTCCTCAGGATCAAGGATACCCCACGAGGTGAGATTTTGCATGGAGCCCCAGATCGATGTCGATTGACAGTCATTTTGTATGTCTTCCATTTTCTTACTATTGCACCAACAGTTGTCTCCTTCTCACCCAGCATCTTACTTATGGTTTTGTAGCCTATTCCAGCCTTGTGCAGGTCTATGATCTTGTCCCTGACATCCTTAGAAAGCTCTTTGGTCTTGCCTATGTTGTAGAGGTTAGAGTCAGACTGATTAATTGAGTCTGTGGACAGGAGTCTTTTATACAGGTGACCATTTACGATAGCTGTCTTTAATGCAGGCACCAAGTTGATTTGGAGCGTGTAACTGGTCTGGAGGAGGCTGAACTCTTAGTGGTTGGTAGGGGATCAAATACTTATTTCTCTGTGCACAATGCAAATAAATCTATATAATTTTGACTATGTGATTTTCTTTTTTTTTTTTAAATATAATCTGTCTCTCACTGGTAAACTTAAACTGGCCTAAAAATTCTAGACTGTTCTTGACTTTGACAGTGGGCAAACTTACAAAATCAGCAAGGGATCAAATACTTATTTCCTTCACTGTACATTCATTTAATAAAAAAAAAAAAAATGCTAACTAAGGTGTATATAGTCTTTAAAGGGGTTTTTCTTTGGTTAGGCTATCAATGTGTACTTGGTGGGGGTCTGACGCCTAGGACCACTGCCAAACAGTAAACATGGGGGCCTTGGGTGCTTAATGTGTTAGTGTTATATTACCAGACATATACGCAGTGTCTGGAAGAACATTAAAGGGGTTGGGGCAGTGGTGGATTAGGTAACCCATAGGCCCTGGGCTGTTCCCCAATTTTGGGCCCCCTTTTCCATCGCTGCTCTGCCGTGCCTTGTCTATAGTGAACACCACCTTTCCGTGCAAGCATTGACAAATGGGTGTTACGATTGCCCTTGTCAAAGGGCTGTGTCTCTACATACACTGTGTAGGGACACATCCTCTTGACAAGGGGAATGGTAAAACGCATTTGTCTATTAGTCCTGAGCTACAAAAAGACTTTATGTGGAATACAAGGATTTCCTACAACAGACATGTCAGGAGATGTGACAGCTCCTCTATAAATCTGTGACTCACGGATGACATCTTCTCTGATGGGAGTGATTCTCTTTTATTTTCTTCTCCATTTGACACAGACCGTTTTGGCGACATCTCCTGATGACTGCAGAGTTTCCTGATGAGACATCTTTGCCATTTTCAGCCTCTATAGAAACACAAAAATTCAGACACTAAACCCCTTAAATTGTTCCATACCCCAGAGCAGATCCCTAAGCAAATTCAGAACCCAGGCCTATACATTAAAGGGGTTGTCCGGGCATAGACCAGTTTTTAATATTGATGAACTATCCACAGGATAGGTGATCAGTATATAAGTGGGGGTTCGACACCCAAACTTGCACCAATCAGCTGACCACCTAGGGGTAGATCATCAATGTGTTGTCCTAGAAAACTCCTTTAAATAGTTTTACATTGACCACTCTTTATAGCAGGGGTTTCAAACTCGGCAGGGTAAATGGGCCGCACAAAGAAAGAATTGGATGTTGACGGGCAGCATTACTTTCAAATTTGATACAATAAAATATTATTGTTAATCAGTTAGTTATTTGAACTACTATAATAATACTACATTACTACTATAATACTACATTACCATAACAATACTACATTACTATAACAATACTACACTACTATACCAATACTACATTACTATAATACTACATTACCATAATAATAGTACATTACTACTATAATACTACATTACTATAATACTACATTACTATAATACTACATTACTGTAACAATACTACATTACCATAACAATACTACATTACTATAACAATACTACATTACTATAATAATACTACATTACTATAATAATACTATATTACTATAACAATACTACATTGCTATACTACATTACTATAATAATACTACATTACTATAACAATACTACATTACTATAACAAAACCATATTACTATAATATTACATTGCTATAATAATACTACATTACCATAATAATACTACATTACTACTATAATACTACATTACTACATTACTACAACAATACTACATTACTATAACAAAACCACATTACTATAATACTACATTACTATAATACTACTACACTACTATAACACTGCATTACTATAATAATACTACAATACTATAGCAATACTACATTACTATAACAATACCCCATTACTATAACAATACTAATTACTATAATACTACATTACTATAACAATACCGCGTTACTATAATAATACTACATTACTATAACAATACTACATTACTATAACAGTACTACATTACTATAATACTACTACATTACTACAATACTACATTACTATAACAATACTACATTACTACAATACTACATTACTATAATACTACTACATTACTATAATATTACATTACTATAATAATACTACATTACTATAACAATACCACATTACTATAATAATACTACACTACTGTAATAATACCACATTACTATAACACTACATTACTATAACAATACTACATTACTATAATAATACTACATTACTATAACAATACTACATTACTATAATAATACTACATTACTATAACAATACTACATTACTATAACAATACTAATTACTATAATAATAAATTACTATAACAATACTAATTACTACAATAATAATACATTACCATAATACTACATTACTATAACAATACTACATTACTATAACAATACTACATTACTTAAATAATAATACTACATTACTATAATACTACATTACTATAACAATAATACATTACTATAATACTACTACTACTACTACTACTACTACTACTACATTACTATAACAATACTACATTACTATAATACTACTACTACTACTACTACTACATTACTATAACAACACTACATTACTATAATACTACATTACTATAATAATACCACTAGGTTTAAACTTAACATAAATTTGAAAGTTTACTCCACGTACTTATTTTAACAATCCAGTTTAAGTGCCGCTAAATGAAGTCTGGCTGCTCAGTTGTCAGCGTTTGGCAGACACAAGAATATGAAGATTGGACAGCCCCTTTTTAGGTGCCACAGTGCCCTCTGTAGATAATGCCACAGTGCCCTCTGTAGATAATGCCACAGTGCCCTCTGTAGATGCAAGTGAATGGGGCTGTCACTAGCACCGGGGCATCCTCTGTTGCTAGAGACGCCACCGGCCGTGGGGGGGGGCCTGTGCCGCCCAGCCCATAAATGTTATATGTCGGGCAGCGCTGACCCCTACATGCCGCGGGCCCGGCAGCAGCCCCTACGGCTGCTATAGTGGTCAGGGGGTCCTAAGAGAATGGTTTGCCCCCCTAACGCTGGCCCTGCCTATTGGCAATGGATGGGGCTGAAACACCTCAACTCAATAATTAGGTGGAGCGTCCACATTGTAGTACAAGTTGGGTGAGACACAGGTAAGATGAAAGAGTAGGTAAATCAAACTAAATTGCTAAGCAGAAGGTATAACTAATGAGGATTGAAGGGAGTTTTAAATAGAGCGCCTTCTAGTGTGATTGGCCGTGTGGACGTGTGCACTGTGCATGTGCTGCCTAGCATCCAGGCCCACTCCAAGCGGAGAGATTCAGTAGTCATGTTTGGAACTCTGTAATAATCTGGATTTTCCATATTATTTTTCAGTGATCCTCCTCATATGAATCCTGATTGGTTAAGATTATCCCTTTATAAAATGACAATGTTTCATTCCCATTAATCATTACCTCTACAGGAAGTATTCCGAGAGAAGTGTAGTTTTTATGTGTGGTCGTGAAAGTTATTGTCACGGTGGAGACATGACTTAAAAGCTCATTTCGTAGCATGGTTATTGCTGTTTGAAATGGTTTCAGGCTATCGGGTGGGCAGACAGACAAATCCATTGTATAAAACGTTACTGTAGGGATTTTAGCTCTTTATTATCTTAAATGCCAGAATGTCAAATGGAGAAAGTAATTTGTAAGATAAAGCAAGTTCACAAACCAAAGCCAAAACAAAACATTAGCAGGAAAAATCCAAGACTGGATGGAAATATATTTTTCTGGAGACAATTCTTGCCAAGTAAATAAGCGTTTGGCAACAAATCTGTGGGATGTAAGAGGGGTAACATGAGTCGGGCAACAGAACAGGTTGGTTCATTTACTGTAGCTCTTCGTGGCAACCTTGCATTTTCTTATAGAGAACTTAAAAGCAGAACTGCACTGAGCTCTTTCAGCCATCGGAGGAAAGACTACAGATCCCATGCTCCAGCGAGTATTTGTCCCCATTGAATTGCATCGGAAACCCTACTGATATTTTCACATATATCATCAGGGCTAATGAAGTTATTTGTAGAATGACCCAAAAAGTGAGAAACCCTTTGTTCATCTTAATATGTGAAAACAAAAAAACCTATAGGGTTGAGGGTTCAATTAACACATAACAATGTGGTATAGAGAAAAATACAAACTTTATTCACAAAAAATATATAACAATGTAGATTAAAAGATGAGTCATGCAGAGCATAGACAAGGCGTCGCTCATTGCAGGAAGGGTGTATACACACACTATGTAATGCATGAGTATAGAAGAATAATAAATAGATAAAGTAATAGTACAAACTATTCTATATCAACAGTTGATCCCAAACTGAAGCGATTGCTGATAACACATGAGATAAGGTAGCCATGCCTGGAAGCATTCAGCCTGGGAACATGGAAAATAGCTGTTTACATACCCATATGGTGAAACCTGCTGGAGAGAGACGCCAGACCCGACGCGCGTTTCGGCGGAAATTGAATTGCATCGGAAACCCTACTGATATTTTCACATATATCATCAGGGCTAATGAAGTTATTTGTAGAATGACCCAAAAAGTGAGAAACCCTTTGTTCATCTTAATATGTGATCATCCGCAGATGGAACTCAAGTTCATCCTGTTGTGGCTGAACCTTGTTACCTTGTCTGAACCTGGGCCCACCAGAAGTTCTTGTTGTTGACCTTCGGTTAGTGATCAAAGCAAATTTTATATTCTATGTGCCAGATTCTCAATGCATTGGTGGCCATCGGTGTCAATGAGACATCTGCCGGACTATAGACCCCTATAGAGCCTCTAAAGAATAAGTTTGCTGAGAGGCATCAAGCCATTTGCTGGCCCAGAAAAATGACTTCATCCATATGAATAAACCAGTACTGTGGTTCACGGACATCCACTCTGACAAACTTAGAATGTCACATAATGTCAAACTTGTGAAAGTTAAAGGCAAACCCCAGCAGATCCTAAAATTCATACCCCCCATCCTCTAACCTAGCACAAGCTATACCAGTGTTTTTGCAGCCTCTAACTACTTGTCCCTTGCTCAAGCATCTCATAGGGAGGTGAGGCCAGATCAAATCTATTATAAACTATAGTTATATAGATCATTCTAAATTGTGTACAGGATGCAGAAGAGCCACAGATTCAGGTCTAAGGCTCAAGAAATGGCACAGGAGCGGCTGTAGAATGTGCCCTGGGGCAGAGATGACTGGTCGGCAATAACGTTACCTCATCGACAGGAAACAGGAAGCAGCCTGGAGGTGGCAACGGCAGAATTCACAGGACTATACAGATCTCCAGTTGTCACCCGGCGCATTACAGGATTGTTGCTATGCAATGGGCCAGGGACATTTTGTCTGATGTTTTATTACCTAGAAAACTACAATAGACAGCAGTGACATCATAATAACAGGCAAAAATTCACATGGGAAGCCTTAGTTTCCCTTTAATTTTCACAATTTAGTTGGCTGCTAAATTGGGTTGAGATTGGTGACTATGTACTCTGCATAATACTATGAAATATATAAATCTCTATGACTAGTGAAGCAGTCTGTCAATCAGTTTATGGAAATGATGTACTAAGATTTTGCTGGGATCTCATGTCAACAGAGCTGCTTGTCCGACACATTTGCTTTTATTGCGATGCTGTCGAATCTTCTGCATATTTTAGGAAGTTGTCTAGCTTTTCATAAACTTGTTCCAACTTTCGGCAAGGAACCTCAATGTCTAAACTGTTGGTTGCCGGCATCATTTTTTACAATCAGAGCTGAAAATGTTTAGAGCGGAGAAATATGTTGTATCTGGGGCAGGGACGTAACTATGGAAGATGCAATAGTTGTGGTTGCACCCAAAAAGCCCCTCTGTCCCATATAAGCAGACTTGTACTATAAATACCACTTGATAGTTGAGGGCTCTGTAATAGTTTTCGCATTGGAGCCCAGGATCTTTAAAGCGTTCCTAACCTTTCAGGTGACTTTTCAGAAAAAGCTGTGATATGTGTGTACATGAGGAATAGCACTATTTCTGGCCATTATATGATTTGTATTCTGCATTTTTAGCATATTTTCCCTTTTGCAGGCTCTCTCTCTAATTCTCAGTTTTCTCTCAGCTAGCGGTTGGAGCCTAACTGCTATGATGTATCCCATACACAGCACATATAGAGAGGAGAACATCCTGCTCCCCAGTCCATTTTTATCACACCCTCCGAAACTGCAGCACCATGGAGGACATCACACATGAGTAATGAGCAGTGAGTCCAGCACTGGGGTGATATATAACACTTACTAGAAGCTGCTGCAGCGTCTCTGTGTGTCTCTCTGCCTCTCTCTCACTCTGCTCCTGATCCATCCTCCACCTTCCTTCTCCATAAAATTCTATGGGCAGCTGTAACCTTATCCTTTAGTGAGCTTATAATCCGTCCTGAGGAGACTGATATAGCAGTAACTCCAGAGTGAGTAAACAGTTGGGGGAGCCGGATAAGTGGAGAACAAGGCATTTTCTCTAATAAAATATATCACAAAGTTTCTTATATTCGCTTGTATTATTGATTTAAGCAAAGTTTGTTGAAAAGTTAGTGACCCTTTAAGTTACCCCATTGATATAGGGTATACACTGAGCACTATATTCATACTATTTTTGCACCATCTTCTGCCATTGATAGACTTATCCATGAGCTCTGGTGCCTTTGGAACATATTTGAGCTGCTTAAAACTTTTTTTTCCCATTGTTTCCATGATCATAAAAACAATCCTGATACAGTTAAGGACATTTTACCAAGTGCAAGCAGAGCATAAAGACAAGACTTATTACATTTTCAATTTCATATACAGCGCTTTGTAGGGAGATAAGGGAAATGGCACACAACACCCTGATAACAGCTTCTTAAAATGAAAAGGAATAAACCGAGACTCTAGTTTCTCATCTTATCTGGAGACATATCTCTGGGCTCTGGCAGACCTCTGGGTGTATCTCAGCCATTGATCAATCACCTCTCCTTAGGTTTGTGACAAGTTTTATGGCCGGGGCTCTGGCGAATGCATTTCTTTAATTTGTCAGTTTAATCAAGGCATATAAAGTACACAATGTCATTTTGACAGTTCCCACCACTATTACCGTCATTGGCTTTATGCAATATCCAGGATATTTAGAATGAGAGGTACTGTATATACACATATAATTTGTAAAACCAATACTAGAAATTATGTTATATCTTTATACTGTATTACTTATACTAATATTTCTCTAAACAGTGACCATGATGTGGTATGAATCCGAAATTTCACGCATATGTTGTCCTGTGAAGTTTCCATAGGTCAGTGTGATGCCGGTATCACAAGGAGGATTTTTTGTATGCAGTCCTTGGACTGCCATATGAAAAAAATTTGCAACATAAAGACTGAAAAACTGGTTTTGTGTATGCAGATACTTGAGAAGCCTCCGTATCGGTACTACTTAAAGGGGTTGTCCAAGATACCATCATATTTTCAAACACCCCTTTAATGCTTGTAATTTATAAATGTAAATACATTTGTAATATACTTATATTTTCCAAAGTGACCCCGTTTCCAGATCCTGCCGTGGGGAACTTGACTGGTGACGTCACTCTCTGCACTGTCCCTGCCGCTTTGTTGATCTTGAATTATTTTCCGGGTATACGACACGTCACTTGTGACGTGATGTATATCGGCTTTTTCTGTTGTAATGCGCAGCCCCTGCTGTTATCTCGAGAACAGCAGGGACCGCGAGAACAGCAGTTACGGGCTGTGAAGCAGAGCAAGCCGATATACACCACGTGACAAGTGACGTGTCGTCTACCCGGCAAAGAATTCAAGATCAACAAAGCATCCAGAGCTAGTGCAGAGAGTGACGTCACCCGTCAAGTTCCCCACGGCAGGATCTGGAAAGGGGCCAATTTGGAAAATGTAAGTATATTACAAATCTATTTACATTTATAAATGACATGCATTAAAGGGGTTTTTGAAAATATAATGGTATCTGGGACAACCCCTTTAAGTTTTGTTTTCATCCCTAAACTACAAGGGCTTCAATCCGTAATTTTAAGGTCCTGGCACCAATCCAAAATGTGTAACAGGACCCACGCTATTTATAGTACTGGTCTCCTCATATGTGGCAGGGGGACCGTTTGGGCCCTGTAAGGCGCTTTTACCACAGTTCTGACCTCTGCTAGCCCTATAGTTACACACCTGGTCGCAATAGGAAAAACAGCCTGAACAAAACGGAATATTCTCTGTCTTTTTTAATTTGGAACATATACAGTACCCGTATGGTCACAGGATTCTGAGGTTCCTTCCTCTTAGGGGCCCACCAGAAAATATGATTCTGATACAGAAGATGTGCACGTCCGTTTTTAATTCCATTGTGATCTTTGTTTTTGTCACTGTACACATGGGACCTATAATCTATAAGGTCTAAAAGGTTATTTGTCAATTATCCCATAAGAACTAGACCCTAGTGATAAGCGATTGCTCCAAAGTCACCTCCAAATGGGGTTGTCTTCTGCTGGATCTCTGTGATTGATCATTGTATCACAGCCTGAACCCCCCAGAGGATCCTCTGATACTCTGGTGGGCCAGTGCAACCATGTGTACTGAAAACCATATAGAAACAGACAGCAAAAAAAAACAAAACAACTTACAGTATATGATACCATACAGAAGTCATGAAGATAACCCCTTTCAAAATGTCAGGTCCCGCTCCTCTATCCCCAGTCATCAGCTGTTCCCTCTGGTCAGATATTTGCCGTGAAATGTCGTCCATTTAATGCATGTATGGGCCAGGTCTGCCAGTGAGGCTCTACATTCTGGATAGAGGGGGGTCCTGAGCGAGGACAGAACATATGGACCGGGGTTGTCTTCATTAGATAACCCCTTTAAATTTAAAGTGACAGTTAAGGACCTTTTACATGGGCCAATGATCGGGCAAATGAGCATTCATATAAACGCTCGTTCCCGATCACTGGCCTATGTAAACAGGGCAATGATCAGCCGATGAACGAGCAAACGCTGGTTGATCGACTGATCGTAACGTTTATGCAATAATAAATATTACCGTTGTCGGCAGCACATCTCCCTTTGTAAGCAGGGAAATGTGCTGCTGACATAATGGAAATGTATGACAAGCGATCGCAGTAACAATCGCTCGTCCTCATTACTGATCATAGCGCCTTGTGAAAGGAACAAACGAGCGCCGATCAACGAGCTGTCTCATTGATCGGCACTCGTTTTCACGTCCAATGTTGGCCGGTGTAAAGGATCTTTACTCTTTTACACATGTTAAAATTTTGGATGACGTAGCTTTCTAAATAAGTGCAGTAATATTTCAAAAAGGTTATGCGATGACTCGTGTTGCCGTTCTCTAATGTTATATTTTGTTCAAAGATGTAAAAAGATTCAGTGTAACAAATAATAGGGGACAAATACTTTTTTCACAACGTACCGTGTATAACATCCCATTATGCTGCGTTTGTTGTAGCAGTAAACGGCTATTTAAATTGGCTTCTTCGTAAAATAACTTTGACATTTTCCTACAATTTTCTCCAAAAATAAAAGAAGATAAAATAAGATAAGAAACAAAATGTTTGCACTTCAAACCAATTCATACATTTGTGAGTCATTTTAATGTTTCTTCCTCGTCAAAGGATTTCACAACCCTTGTTCCTCAGGAAGGAAAATGTGACAGTGAGTCACGTTAAAGGGGGAAGATGTCCTGATAAAAAGGTCACGGGAGAAATAATTACCGTTATTCAACTTTTTTTTTTTTTTTTTTATTCATATCGTAACATTTTTTAAATTTAAACAAATCCATAAACTCAGAGCCAATAGAGATAATATACAACATTAGGCACAAACATTTCTGTGGCATCAAGCAGAACAGTAGGGGGAACCCATGCCATTTGGGAGATACGTTGTGTACCAGAAGACAAACATATTACTGTGACAAGAATTTAAGAACAGATTGGATCCCAAATATCATGTAAGTTGCAGGAGACTTCATTAGAACATTAACTTTTACAATATTGCTTCGTATCTCCATGCAAGTTAAAAAAAAATTTGAATGAGTTTACCTTAAATTAAGTTTTTCAAAGTCCATTCAGCAGCTGCTGAGTTATCTTGTTTTTTTTAACAGGCACTACTCTATTGATGTGTCAGTCTTCACTTTAGTTCTGGAATTCTATTCATGAACAGGGTAGTCAGAGCGATCTGAGATATAGTTTCCACCACTATTTTAATCTGTGCTGCAGTGCATGGAATTGTGACAAAAAGAAAAAAAAATGGTAAAACTATTCATAGATATAGAACCAAATAATTGATGACATAAGTGGTTGACGTAAATCATGGCCAAACTTATAGTTGGTATCTGACTACTTTATTTTTTTATTCTCTGTTTTGCATGTATGGATCCAGCCATGTCCTAAATTATGTCCCTAGTATATAGCGCCTAGCTTTATATGCCCCCGAAAGTTACCTGAATAGCAGTATTATCTTTGCTGTACTTTGCTGTGTCTGGTACATGGCAGTATTATGTCCACTGTGCATGGCAGTACTATCTTTGCTCTATATAGCTTTGTCTGGTATTTGGCAGTTTTACGTGAGCTGTGTACGGCGTATTACCATTGCTCCATCTTGCTTTGTCTGGTATATGGCAGTATTATGTGAGCTGTGTATGGCACTATTATCTTTGCTCTATATGACTGAGCCTGTTATATGGCGGTATTATATGGGCTGTGTATGGCACTATTATCTTTGCTCTATATGACTGCGCCTGTTATATGGCGGTATTATGTGGGCTGTGTATGGCAGTATTATCTTTGCTCTATATGGCTGTGTCTGGTATATCACAGTATTATGTGGGCTGTATAAGGCAGTATTATATTTGTTTGTAAATAGGTGTGTCTGGTATATGGTGGTATTATGTGGGCTGTGTATGGCAGTATTATCTTTGCTGTATATAACTGTGTCTGGTATATGGCAGTATTATGAGGGCTGTGTATGGCAGTATTAGCTTTGCTGTATAAGGCTGTGTCTGGTATATGACAGTATTGTGTGGCCTATGTATGGCAGTATTATCTATGCACTGTATGGCTGTGTCTGTCTATGGCGGTATTATGTGAGCTGTGTATAGCAGTATAATTTTTGTACTACATGGCTGTTTCTGTATATGGCACTATTATGTGAGCTGTGTATTTCAGTATTATCTTTGCTGTATATGACTGTGTATGGTATATGGCAGTATTATATCAGTTGTGTATGGCAGCATTATCTTTGCTGTATATGGCTGCATCTGGTATATGGCAGTATTATCTGAGCTGTGTATAGCAGTATAATATTTGCACTAAATGGCTGTCTGTATATGGAAGTATTATGTAAGTTGTGTATAGCAGTATAATGTTTGCACTACATGGCTATGTCTGTATATGGCAGTATTATATCGGTTGTGTATGGCAGCATTATATTTGATGTATATGGCCGTGTCTGGTATATGACAGTATTATGTGAGCTGTGTATAGCAGTATAATGTTTGCACTACATGTATGTGTCTGTATATGGCAGTATTATATGAGCTGTGTATGGCAGCATTATCTTAGCTGTATATGACTGTGTCTGGTATATGGCAGTATTATGTCAGTTGTGTATGGCAGCATTATCTTTGCTGTATATGGCTGTGTCTGGTATATGACAGTATTATGTGAGCTGTGTATAGCAGTATAATATTTGCACTACATGGCTATGTCTGTATATGGCGATATTATGTGGGTTGAAATAACAGGAACAACTGTCTAAAAATGGCAAGTGGGGTGATGTCCAACTTTGCTTAGGGCCCCAATTTTTTTTGTTATAAAACCGTCTGATTATAATAACATAATATGTCATAAGCATTTACTTTGTGCTTTTGTCTAGAGCAATCTTGTATCACACTGAAAATAGATATACCAAGGAAACATAAGCCTTAATTATTCTCTAAAAGAAAACAGAGAAGATGTTTGTATAATGGACCTGATTTACGGCTCATAATTGAACAGTGTGGCGGTTTAATGGGCTGATTAATTGATGGTTGTAATTTCTTTCCGTGGAGAAGCAGTTCTCCATACATGAAATTACAGTGTACAGACCGGTAGAAATTGCACGGCTCTGCCGCCTTCTTCATAGATACTGTCACCAGTAATAATCTTGATGAAGAAACCTGTGATCTTTGGAGGGCTCTTCATGTTTTACATTCATTAATTCAATCATTATAGCCCGATAATGTGGTAAATAGAAGCTGCATCTCCGGCTAATGGCACAAATCCGGCTCTAATAAGAAAAAAATATATAGCTGAATGTGAAATCATTTTAAATGAAAGAAACAGATGTTGAAGATGTGAGGAGTTGGATTACAGTCATTAGCATCATATTAACATAATTAGCATGCATAGTCCTGGCTCATTGGTCCATAAGTTTAAGAGACATTACTGAAGGATGGAAAAGTTATAAAGTTGATTTAGGTAAATACAGTAAAAGTTCATCAGTTTTGTACAGTGGTTTCCAACCCATAGCTTTCCAGCTGTTGGGAAACTACAACTTCCAGCCTTCGGCTGTCAGGGAGTTGTAGTTTCCCAACAGATTGAGAGCTACCGGTTGGACACCACTGATATAGAGAGTATTGATGAAGTGCACGCTCTTCTGTAAACTAGTATGGATAATTTATAGCCAAACTTAATTCAGCGGTAGCCATAAATGATACATTATACAATTTTGATTAATTGTATAGTAAAATTCCATTATCCATCATCTGGAAATCTGGCAAATTTTATGCTAAATTGGTGAGAATTGAAATATACCAGCACTTGAATTGTGGATTCAAGAAAATGTGGAGAAACAGCGACCCGATAAACATACTATAATTTATGCCAGAAAACTGTAGTGAAAATCTATATTTGATTTTCTGAAGCACGGGCGTCCAGAGATATGCCTTATTTAATAAGAGGTGGGCGTCTCTTTATAAAGTAAGCACATCTTACTTCAGAGTTTTTCAGATTAATACTGGCGTATCAAGTCAGTCTCAATAATCCCCTCCCCCCCCAGAGTGTCGATTAATGTCTTCATATATGTTGATAATGGGCAGAACTTCTTTTTTCCTGCCTGCAGTCACCACTAGGTGGAGCTTACTGCATACTGTATGTACAATGAACTCAATAATAGAACAGTATGCAGTAACTTGCAAGCTCTCTCTAGTGGCCATCACAGACAGCCAGAAATTTATTCTTTAAATCTATCGGGACAGATTGTGGGGGACAGATTGTGTAAATGTTTTGCCACCAAGGGCAGAAGGGTCTGATTTTTATTGCATAGTTACATAATTGATAAGGTTGAAAATAGAAGCAGGTCTATCAACTCCATCCTATTTTTCCTCCACACCCTTGTCATTGCCCTTGGGGCAATTCAAGCCCCCCCCCTGTTTGCTAACAATGCAGTTCCTCTGGAGAGCAGACTCCTTTTTGGGATTTTGCCACCCAAGAGCAAAAAGGATTCAACCAACCAGGGCTGGGCCTCCTTTTTCTAACGGACCGATAGCCTGGTGCAATGGTCTGCCTCTGTGCTACGACCTTGACTATGGGAGGACTTGCAATGTGAGCAGGGCTTGGCTGTACTTATATGGACTTCATTTATGGAACCACTAGTTAGGACTAGAAAAATATTTGTAACACCTATTGACCAAAAAGTTTATAGCCACGGGTCTGCAATTTCTGGGGAACTCCAAAGTTTTAAGATTCTAAATATCCAGTTTCAACAGTATAATAATTTCAGTTTAGAGCAAGGTGGTTACATACGGTATATGTATTGTATATGATTGAATTTTCTGCACCCATTGGTGAAAGGTGGTACTGCATGTAATAGTGGTAATTGAACAATAATAAATTACAATACAAGTTTAATAATGAATTAATTAGAAAAAAAAGACTTCCCATTTTAATCACTAAAAATAATGCTACAATGTAATATATATTTATTTACAGGTGGCGTATCAATAACCTTTTACACCAGATTCAGCTCAACATTGTCATTAGTGCTCCAGGATTGTCACCTCACATTCTGAACCTTGGTTGATCTCACATAAAGGATACTATTATTGTACAGACTATGTGGGCACCTTGTAATAACTATGTCTGACATTGATCCAGGTCACAGCTAGAACAGTTGGACTTACTTTCAAAAACTTTTGAAAGTTTTTATTTATTTTTGTGCTCCTTTCACCACACATTTAGACTTTTCTTGACAAAATGAACAGATTGATCATAAGGTAGAAATCTGTTCAATGAGATCTTATTGTACAACTTTGATAGCATAAAAAAAAGAAAACACTGTTGCTGTAGTAGAGTTAACACAAGGCACAATTTCAAAGCACTTTTTGATACTGGAGAACGTTGACAGGCTGGCATATGTAACATATCAATACGCACATAAGCATTACGACACCGGCCTGATAAAACGGTCTAGACATAAACTTGAGATTTTACAAATGCTTAAGATAAGTGCAAAACGTATTTTCATTTACAATAGATTCCAATCTTGACCACCTGCATCCCTGCAGGAGTTGTAGTACAGGAAGTATCCTTGATTTAAGAATGCATCTGAATATGTAGGCTGTAAATTAGTAGCAGATTTCCTATCCTCTAAAAGGGATTTTATCTGATCTAATGTAATGCATCCAAGGGCATTTCTGTTGTTACGATCATAAAATATGACTATAACGTTGGGCTCATAATAACAAAGCTTTTAGTCCATTTGGTAAAATCTCACAGTAGCGAGGAACAATGGTAATAAGACAATGCGTATATACTGTATTCTTCATACAATTAAAGGGGTATTCTGGTTTCTGATAATTTTTTCAATATACTTTGTGTATAAGCTCCTCTTAGTTTTTAAGATCTCTGTTTGCTGTCAATAGGATTCTTCATTGTTTACTTCCAATAGATAACATTCTGTCCTAGTCATGTCCTGTCCTGGGTCCTTCAGACTCCATTACAGATGGCCATCATCCAATCAGGGACAGAGGGTCGTGTTATTATCGGCATAGAAGGAGATTTAGTGCTGCCTTCAGGGGAGTTTTTCAGCGTAGCATTAAAGGGATTGTTCCAAGATAGAGATTTATCACCTATTGTCCGGTAGGGTGCGTGAAACCACTGGACCGTACTGCCTTAACGGTATGGCAGCTGACCAACAGGACACAGGTCAAAGTCTATAGTTTGTATGGGTGTACCTGTGGTAGCTTCATACAGTAGCAGACAGGCTCGGATGGAACTAGGCAGCAGGCAGGCACCAGGCGTGGTGTAGCAGGACAGGCGTGGTATACAGCACAGCATGACTACAACTCAATACGGCACTTTGTCCAGGATAGCACAGGATACAGGTTACAGGTAGCAGGAACGGGAAACACTGGGAACTGGAAGACACTTAGGAGACCATTTGCAGAGACAAACTAGGGTAACGACAACAACGCTCAGGCAATGCAGGAAGGGGCAGAGCCATTCTTATAGTCCAGGGGCTCATGGGCTTATTTGGTCTTTAAGTCAGGTGCGCGCGCTGGCCCTTTAAGAGCGGTCACGAGTGTTCGCGCGCACCCTATGGGACACAGCAGAGTGAAGCGAAAGTGAGTGCTGGCGTCTACTGAGGAGGAGATGGGGACCAGGGCTCACTGATCCATGGCTGCGGCCGTCAGAGGGTAAGCAAACCTGGGGGCCCACGGCCATGGGCATTACAGTATCCCCCCTCTTACGCCCCCTCCTCTTGGGGCCAGAGCGAGAGAGAAACTTCTTCAGGAGGGTTGGAGCATTGAGGTTCTCTTCTGGCTCCCAGGACCTCTCTTCAGGACCAAACCCCCTCCAATCCACCAAATAAAAGCTTTTTCCACCCACTCTTTTGGTGTCCAGAATCTCCTTAACCTCAAAAGTATCTGATGAACTGCTGGGAGCCACTGCAGGAGTAGAAATCTTGGAGAAGCGGTTCAAGACCACAGGCTTCAGAAGGGAGACATGGACGGAGTTGGGGATCTTGAGGGTAGGAGGCAGCCGAAACTTGTAGGAGACTGGGTTGATCTGTTGCAAGATCTCGAAGGTTCCTCGGAACCTGGGAGCAAACTTGTAAGATGGCACCCTCAGCCGGATATTTCTGGAGGACAGCCAGAACTTGGTACCTGGAGAAAACTGGGGAGGTTCTCTTCTCCTTGTGTCTGCCTTACGTTTCATGCGGTCCACCGCCAGCAGAATGGAGCATCGGGTCTGCTGCCAGATCCGCAGGAAGTCCCTAAAAGAGGAATCAGCTGCGGGCACTTCGGACATAAAGGACACCGGGAGAGGAATTCGTGGGTGTTGGCCGTAGACTATGAAGAACAGTGTATTTCTTGTGGACTCGCTAGTATGATTGTTATATGATAACTCGGCCCAAGGAAGAAGCTGCACCCAGTCATCCTGCTGCTTGGAGATGAAGTGTCGTAGGTAGTTCTCCATGATTTGGTTGATCCTCTCGACTTGACCATTAGACTGAGGATGGTAGGCTGAGGAAAAGTCCAACTTTACATTGAGGAGTTTACAGAGGGCTCTCCAGAACTTTGAGGTGAACTGAACCCCCCGATCAGACACGATATGCCGAGGCAAGCCGTGCAGGCGGAAGATGTGTTGGATGAAGAGGGCGGCCAGTCGAAGCAGAAGGTAGACCGGTCAGCGGAACGAAGTGAGCCATCTTCGAAAATCGGTCCACCACCACCCAGACCGCACTGCATCCTGCAGAAGGAGGCAGATCAGTAACAAAGTCCATTGCTATTTGCTGCCAGGGAGCATCGGGCACAGGCAGCGGCAGGAGCAGGCCAGCAGGTTTGGAGTAAGCAACCTTGTTAGCTGCGCACACCGAGCAGGATGAAACAAAGTCCATGATGTCTTTGGGCAGCGTGGGCCACCAAAAATGATGGGCAATCAGGTCTCGGGTTTTACGGGAACCTGCATGACCCGCCTGTATGGAGCTTTGTCCCCAGCGGAGGATTCTCCTTCTGTCTGTCAGATGCACAAAAGTCCTCCCCGGAAGGATGTCTCTAACCTGCAGAGGGTTGACCGAGACAATGCAAGACGGGTCAATTATACTTTGTGGAGACTCCATGGTGTCCTCTGTGTCTAATGACTTGAACAAGGAATCGACCCTCACATTCTTGTCAGCCGGACGGTAGTGGAGCTCAAACTGGAACTGGGCAAAGAACAGCGACCACTTGGCCTGACGGGGATTCAGTTGTTGGGCCGCCTGGAGATAAGTGAGATTCTTGTGGTGCGTGAATATCAAGATGGGATGAACTGCACCCTCTAGAAGATGTCTCCACTCCTCCAGGGCCAATTTGATGGCCAATAAATCCCGATCCCCAATCGAGTAGTTGTGTTCTGCGGAAGAGAAGAGTTTAGAGTAATAGCCACATACCATTGTCTTTCCCTTGGACACTTTCTGAAACAGGAGTGCACCAGCACCAACAGAGGAGGCGTCTATCTTCAACGAAAACCGTCGAGATCCATCTGGATGATGGAGGATAGAGGCTGACGTGAAGGCCCTCTTCAGGCTATTAAATGCGGATTCCGCCTCTGGAGTCCACACTTTGGCATTCATGCCTTTCTTGGTGAGGTTAGAGATAGGAGGTGTCAGTGAGAAGTTTGGAATGAACTGTCTGTAGAAATTAGAGAAACCCAGAAAGCGCTGTATGGACCTCAAGCCTTGAGGACGTGGCCATTCCAGGACGGCCTTTACCTTCTCAGGATCCATCTTGAGGCCTTGATCCGAGATGATGTAGCCCAGGAAGATTAGAGCATTTTTCTCAAACACGCACTTCTCCAACTTTGCGTACAGGCGATTCTCCCTTAAGTGCAGCAAAACTTGACGGACATGTCTCTGATGAGTCATAGGATCTGGAGAAAAAAATCAAGATGTCATCTAGATAGACCACAACACAGACATAGAAGTCACGGAAGATGTCATTAACAAACTTTTGGAAGACCGCAGGAGCATTACACAGGCCCAAGGGCATTCTTCACACCGGCGAATCCGGATTAGGTTATAGAACCACACCCCCCCCCCCCCCGTGGATCTAGCTTAGAAAATTTTTGGGCTCCACGTATGCGATCAAGCAGTTGACAAATCAATGCCAACGGATATCTATTTTTTACCGTGATCTGGTTGAGACCCCGGTAGTCGATGCAGAGAACCATTCTTTTTCTTGATGAAGAAGAACCCGGGTACTGCTGGGGAGGAAGACTTCCGTATTAAGTCCCTCTACAAGTTCTCGTTAACATAGGCGGACATGGACAGAGCCTCTGACAAGGAGAGAGCATATACCCTACCAAGGGGAAGGGATGCACCAGGAATCAGCTCGATAGGACAGTCATACGCCCGGTGTGGGGGCAGCGTCTCCAACACTCTTTCTTGCTGAAGAATGCAGAATAATGACAAGGCAATCCTGCCAAGGACTGAGGCAGAGAAGGCTGAACCGGACAAATCTGTACCAGGCAGCGGTGGAGACACTCGGAACCCCACTGGAACCTCTCCAGAATTCCAGTCCAGGACTGGGGCATGTAGTCGGAGCCAGGGCTGGCCCAGCAGGACAGGGTTGATGGCTTTAGATTGGACAAAAGACTAGATGAGCTCGGAATGAAGGGCTCCTACTTGGAGCTTCAGCGGCTTGCTCACAGCGACAATACGGTCAGACAGAGGTAGTCCATTCACTGAGGCAATCATCAATGGCCTCTCCAGAGGGGTTGTGGGCAACTGGAGAAGATCTACCAGGTATCTCTGAATGAAATTGGCTGCGGATCCTGGGTCCAGATAGGCAGGGACACGATGCGTCATTTCACCGGACAATATGATCACAGGAATGGACAATTTAAAAGAAAGTCCTTCTTCACCCAGGGTTGTCTCTCCAACCAACCTTAGGCTTTGGGGCTTTTGGGGGCACAGACGCACAAGATGTGTCTGCGTTGTCTTTCCAGGGTAGACAGCTTGAAACAGTCCATCCAAAAAGACTCTTTTGGCGGAACAGCTAAAGAGGACAACAGGGGTTGCTGCAAAGTAGAAACCGGCCTAGGGAGTCCTTCCTCCCGACGAGCCTCTTGGAACCGTTCTCGGATCCGTATGTCAATCGGGGCGGCCAGAAGGATGAGGTCATCCAGGGTAGACGGCAGATCTCGGACCTGTCACTTCTTTGGCCGTAATTGGAGCCGTTATTCATTGACTCCAATGAATAGCAGCGCTAATTACGGCCGTAATGGACGCGGCGTTCGAGCGCCTGCACATGCCGGTACGGCTGAAATTACGGGGATGTTTTCAGGCTGAAACATCCCCGTAATTTCAGCCGTAACGGACGCCCTCGTGTGAACATACCCTAAGACACTTAGGAGACCATTTGCAGAGGCAAACTAGGGTAATGACAACAACGCTCAGGCAATGCAGGAAGGGGCAGGGCCCTTCTTATAGTCCAGTGGACACAGCAGAGTGAAGCGGAAGTGAGCGCTGGCATCTCCTGAGGAGATGTGGACCAGCGCTCACTGATCCATGGCTGCGGCCGTCAGAGCGTAAGCAAACCTGGCGGCCCACGGCCGTGGGCATTACAACTATACATGGGATTGGTGATAAATGTCTAATCGCTGTGGGCTGCACCACTGGGACCACTATAGTTGAATAGAATGGGGTGAGGTGCAGTGAGGAGCAGCTTGAAAGCCGCTCAATGTCTATGGCGCAGCTATCTCTATTAGTCCCATAGAATTCGAATGGAGCAGCACTGCGTATGCTCGACCACTGCTCTATTCAAACGTCTTCTCAATGTGGTCATGCAATTAGGAGGAAGAAGGGGATCAGGGACCCTAGTTCTAGTGATCGTTGGGGGTCCCAGAGGTGGGGCCCCAGTCATCAGAAATTTATTAAATACCCTGTGGATAGGTAATTAATGTCTATCTTGGCATAACCCCTTTAAGAGAACACACATTGGTGAAGAAGGCAAAGCCATGTGGCCTCCTATCCTAACCTGCCTCTTCCTCTTAGCCCCCTTTTTTCAATTTTTTTCTTCTTTCCATAGATGTTAATGGAAATTTTGGCCTATGAGTCTGCTAATTTTGTTGACTTCTTTGTTGTAACTGTGGTGTCAACTACAATGTTTGGTGGCATTCTGCATGCTGCATTCGTATGGACACAGGCAACCCTCCACATACATGCAACTTTGCATACCGTGCATCATTGTATATCTGAAGTCACCATGTACCCTGAGTTTTATTATACACTGTCTCATAAAGAAATATACCTTCAATCTACAGTATAGTATGTAGCGTCCATGGTCGTGGACCGTCGGGATTACTCACCCCCCGGCGGCCGCATCCATGGATCTGTGAGTGCTGGCTCGCGTCTCCTTCCCAGGAGACGTCAGCGCTCACTTGTGCTCCAGTCCTCTGTGTCCCGTAGGGTGCGTGCGCACACTCATGCCCGGCATTAAAGGGCAAGCGTGCGCACATGGGAATCATCATCATCAATTAGCCCATGATTCCCCTGGACTATAATAAGGGCCCTGCCCCTTTGCTCATTGGCTGAGCGTTGTTAGTATTCCCATGTCAGTCTTGCAAATTGTCCCTAAGTGTTATCCTGTTCCCGTTGTTTCCTGTGCCATGCTACCTGTATCCTGTGCTGTATCCTTGTTCCTGAGCCTGTTAGTGTCGGAGTCGTGTCCTACTGCACCTGTCCTTCTGCCACATCCCGTGTCATCTGCCTCGTCCAGTGTCATCTGCCTCGTCCAGTGTCATCTGCCACGTCCAGTGTCATCTACCACATCCAGTGTTATCCGCCACGTCTGGCACAACCTGTTGCACCTGCTATCATCCGTCACGTCTGGCCCAACCTTCTGCACCCACCTCCATCCGTGCTAAAGCGTCGGCCACTGTCTGGACTATTCAGGCACCCTAGAGCGGGACTTTGTATTGATTGGGTGCTCTGTTGCTTGGCCAGCTGCCTCCCCGCTACGGCGGTGCGGCCTAGTGGGTCCACATACCCACAGACTGTGACTTAGTATGAGAGGAAGATCAGCAATATAGACTAACCAATGAGTACAAACAGATAATTTTACTAATTGCAGAGATGTAAGATATCATTTTAATCTTCCCAATTGAATCACTCAATAAAATATATTTATTTTGCAATGCCGCCATGTGATTTTATGCAAACAAATGCATTTTCTTTCAGATACAGGAGGTGAAATAATTAAAACCAGATTGAAAAAGGATTATATTAGCATTTCCTGGCAAATATGTTTGACATTATGATAATAAGCTCAATGGGTAAAGACTGCACTGTGCATTTGGCCATTAATAACATTAGTTTTATGTTTAAGTAATATTTTCAAAGGCTTTAACCACTTGTTATAACTTTCAAATCATTTTAAGCCCATGAACAAATGCTACTTGAGTTATGTCAGAAGATGTTTTTTTAAATTGAACGCCTGAATGTTCAGCTATGATGTAAGGCCTTAATCACAAGAGCGTGTCCGATTTGCTTTGGCAAAAAACAGGCTACTTTTCATGCATATGCATCTGTTTTTCTCATCCGTGTTTTTCCTCTGCAAGCACTTCCTGGTTTTACTTTTGTCCGTGTGCTGTCCGTTGTTTTCACGCTCCCATTGACTGTAATGGGCGTCATGGTCTGCAAAGGTGGACCAGAATAGGACATGCAGTGAGTTTCACGCAATGAACACACGCTATCCTATGGTACAGGTTGGTCAGTCTGACCCTGCTTACAAGATACAAAGTAAATTCTTAGATCTTACCCATTTTTTCTTATAATTATAGCCAGTATGTACTACATTATCAGACAGGAAATAATGATTTTGGCAAAACAGACTGTTTCATTCTATTTTCCTAGGTCTAATATATACTGGCAGCTCATGAATATGATGTAAAATGATTCATACTTCCATTCACACAATATTATTTTTTCTCCTGCTCCTGTGTTTCGCATCACAGTGTTTAAATTCTTGTTTTTGTATTTTTATGATTTTTTCAATTTTGCTTTTTACTGCTAGCCCCTATGATTCCAGCTCCACAACATGTAAATGGCCTTTTAGTTAAAATAGTATCATTTTCCATAGCTGTGACGTTTGATGTCTTATAAGAACAGACCTGTGAATGGATACTGCTAAATATTATATCAACAAAAATCTATTTTATGCCTGTGTGAAGTACAAACTGCACAGTGTTTCCGAGATTGTGAAGGCAGAAAATGAGTGATGGTTGGAATTCCTGTGGTCCAGGCATGCTCCTCAGTGTCATCGCCAGCGTGACTTTGGAAAAGTTTACATAAAGAACAATTGACTTATTTTGTTACAAGTTACCTTTTTTTCTCTTTGATATAGAACCGGTATTGAGGAAAGAAGCTCACCCACATTTCTAGGCAGTACCACAAAGGATGAATATGTTCTCTTAGTCGTGCAAGCCTCAAAAAGAGACAATAAAGAGATTTATTCTGCAGGAATCCGACCAAACATGATGTTCAATGGACGCATAGATGATCATTTAAACAAAAATGGTAAACATGGGAGAAACGTGAATGCATGCACTGAACACTAAGATGTCTTACAAAGTCAGGAATGAGCTTCACATCTAATGAGAGTTACATTGACATGTGGCTTCTAGTAAATAGGACATAGACCTTCATGTCATTTTGAGATTACAGTGAAACTTCTTTACCACTATCCCCTGAAATATTTCATGAAAATAGTCTTCTAGAAGAGTGGTCCTCTCAAAGAAGAGGACCAACATACAAGGCATAGTAAGGAAATTAAAGGTCCATAAAGAAAATCTGATGTAGATGGGGGGGGGGGGGGGGGGGTGGACTTCTCAAAGAGGTGGTCTTTTGGAGAGGTTTCACTGTATTTATTTTAAAGGGGTATTTCTAAAATCATAAAGGATCACATCTCCAGAGGATAGGTGATAATTTTATGATCACTGGGACCTCGACTGATTGTTAGAATGGGGGTCCCAAACTTCCACATCCTCCACACTGCACTCCCCGCAGTGAGGAGGAGCTTAAAAGGAGCAGCGGTCGATCATGCGTCGCTGCTTCATTCACTGTCTGTGAGAATTACGGGAACAGCCGAGCTCTGTACTCGGCTGTTTTTATCATTTCCATAGACATTAAATGGAGTGGCAGGGTGCATGCTCGACTGCCACTCCATTTAATCTCTTCCTCACTGTGCTTGAGAAGTGAGGAGGATCTGGGGGTTCGAGATGCATATTCTCATGATCGGTGCCCTCAGAGAGCAGAAAATTATCACCTATCCTGTGGATAAGTGATAATTTATGATTTTGGGAATACCCTTTAAATTAAATATAATATACTGGACCATAACTATACATTTTTTTTCAGGCTCTGTCCAAACTTAAGTCATGGCTTCCATGAGTAATGGAGACATGTAAGCTATGATGAATCAGTTGTGTGATGGATATTAATAGATCCTAAAGACGTAATTGACTTACAATGGATCCGTCATCTAGTTTATGTTGGGTTTCCATTATTGGAAGTATTGGTATTGGAAACAGAATGGAATAAAGACTATTGGTAATGTGAACACAGGGCTGTTTTCTTTCAGGAATGGTAACCTGTGAAACACTCTATGAACTCCTTTCAGCTAAATGTATTCATGGAAATCCATATAACCCTCTTTAAAGCACACTAAGGGTATGTGCACACGATAACTGCAATTACGTCTGAAAATACGGAGCTGTTTTCAAGGAAAAACAGCCCCTGATTTTCAGACGTTTTTTGAGCAACTCACGTTTTTTGCGGCGTTTTTTACCTCAGTTTTTGGAGCTGTTTTCATTGGAGTCTATGAGAAAACGGCTCCAAAAACGTCCAAAGAAGTGTCCTGCACTTCTTTGACGAGGCAGTCATTTACGCGTTGTCGTTTGACAGCTGTGCATCAGAAAGGGTGTGCCTGGACAAATTTATTACCTCTAAATTGTTCTTTGGTTTCTTCCCCTGTTGGTAAGTTTTAGTTGCATTGTAATCCTTGTTGTTATCATTGCACACACAGGACATATCATCAATAAGGTCTTATAGGTTATTTGTGACCCAACCCATAAGAAATAGCCCCTAGTGGCAAGTGGTTGGCTCTAATTCAGCACCAAACGAGGTTGTCTTCTGCTGGCCCGTTGTATTATGGGCCCATTATTGTATCAGAGCCGGAGCCCACCGGACGAAACTCATGTGGGTTAATGCCATTCAGGCACCCCACCTATAGCCCTAACCTTGCCAATGTTTACATGCTATTTCATACAAACACAATTAACCGTATAATTGGCTTATAATATCCCCTATTTGCCAGTGCATAATATAACATGTCTGCAATGTAAATCTTACCGAAATAATTTCCCCAAAATATGTGTGATTTCCCCCTTACACTCTCTATAATGTTCCCTTAAAATATCTTGTACCTTTCCCCATTCCACACTAAATGGGTTCTGGTGAAATTCTCTCTTAAAATAGAAGTCTTCGGACAGCTACATAGGAATTACAGGAATTACACAAGAGACACTGTTCCCATGAGATGGAAAAATGAACAAAAATAAAAAATAAAAAGGGAAAAACTAAGAAAAAAAAGACTTTTTGGAAATTGTAATCCTAAACTAAAATAGAACTTCATTACAGCTCATTTTCAGAAACCTATATATTTTTCTCATTTCTTTCTTAATCTACATGTCAGCATGCATGAATAGCTAGTTAGTTTACGTTTTTCAAACATAGACCAAAAACCAGACTCCAACAATAACAAAAGCCGTATCAAGGCGAGCAGTTTTCATGAGCAGTTAGTTAAGGGATTGGGTCTAAATGGGATAAGAATGAAACAGTGTTACAAAATCCCCAATAATACGGTCTACGTTCCGGAGTGATTGTTACAATGCTCCAAAATGGAAGCCATATTTAAGACCCTTATAAAATTTCTTAACATCGATATTACTCTAAAATTGAAAACTGCTGTATAGCCTGAAAATAAAGAATGTGATTTGGCTCAGAAACAACCACAATTATAGAAGGAAACATACTTAGAGCGTTGCAAGTGGGACGACGGCTTTAATAGAGTTTGTTTTTATTACAGCGAAACACCAAAGCTATTTGTTTTTAGAGGAAAAATAATTTAGCTTCTCAAAGTCCATTTCATTCATATAAATTGACTCTGGACTTTAAATTTCATCTTCCATCTCCTACTTAAGCTTGTTATTCATACAGTCACACTTTCCATTTGTGTATAAGGTATTTACCAGAATATAAGGATTTTAGTTTTCCAACTTTTGAATTTGGAAAACCACAGATCATCTTATATTTGCATGTTCTAAATCTCAGTTTTAATATAATAAAATTGCTGTGTTAACCCTTTTTTAATATCGGTTTTAAAGTTGTACTTTTTTTTAAAATCTCTCATGGAGCAGTCAAATTTGAGATACTGTATGTTGAAGTCTATATCTAAAATTCTGGCTATGTTAATGCAAAAGGCATAAACATTCCTATTTATGGTATCTTGCATTGACACACATTTAAAGGAGTTATCCGGAAGTTTTCAGATTCAGTGGAGAGTATAAAATAATAAACAGGCACTCATCCTTTGAAATTCCCCCTGTTCCATCGCTCACACCCCATTCGACACCTCTCCAGTCCCAAAAGCTCCTGTAGCGGCCACGTGCAGTTCATTGGTCCCGTGATTGGCCTGCGATTGGCTGCAGTGGCTTGTGACCGATGAACGGCACGTGACTGCTGCAGGAGCTTTCAGGATCGAAGCGCAAGTGAACGTGGTGTCAGCGCTGGATCGGGGGACAATTTTAAAGGCTGAGTAACTGTTGGTTCATTATTTTATACTATCTTCTACCAAAATTGAAACTCCCCCAGATAACCCTTTTAACTCACTTAGCTTTCAACTCCAATCGGGTATGAGAAGGTGACTGTTTGCCAGAGGGAGCTGACAGAGGGGGCGAATCCATGATTGATTACCAAGGGCAAACTGGCCATGTGGGCATTACAGCAGTGCTTGGGAGCCCATGGTCACAGGGGACCCAGAACCCCTATGTCAGTTACAACTGTCCTTAAAGTTTAATTGAAGTATCAAGTGCTCCTCAAGTGCAATTTATTAACCCAAAACAATTGTATCATGGCTATAGTGGTTGGTAAGGGCCCCATGAGATTTAGTGACCAAGTATTCCCGGTGCATGGGCCTAACGTATTTCATAAACTTGCTTTGAACAGAGCCTAAGAACAATCAATTTATTTAATTGAGGATGTCCACTGAAATGGGCCGATCAGTTTCCTGGAGAAGGAAGGGAGGCGAGAATTTTATGGAATCTAGTGACTTCTTTTCCTCAGCTGGGTCTCATCTATTTGATCATTCATGCTTTGACCCTTTTATTAATGCTTGGCCAGAAAAAGGAGAGAATAATTACCAATAAACCAAACATATCTTGTATTTAAACATTAACTTGCTCTTTTTCTTACATTTACAGTATAAGTAATATAAGCCGGTGAAAGTGGAGAGGTTTAAACATTCCTGCAAATAATTTACTAACTTACTTACCAGAAATCATTACCGAAAACCTTCCCTGAAATGTGTTAATGTGAAAATTAAGGCTGGGAACGCCAGACTACAACGAAGAAATAAATATGTTTCACATTTCTTTAATAGACTCTAGCTTTTTACATAAAACTTTATAAAAATGAATACTTTTCTGTGCAATACCTGCCTAAGAGCTGAGCTATATTAGGTTGGTGTTGGGCTCAATTATTTTTTTTCAAAATTAGTTGGATCTTCTGGGTTGGATTTTGCAAACTCTAGGTCAGTTTACCACAGATCTAGCGTTATCTTTATAGATTGTAGAAAAAAAAATACACTGTGGGTACACTGGTCACAGGTTCCTGGCACTGTCCCTCATGTAACATAGCTCCCTGACATATGTTTAATCTATCAGAGGGCAGTATACAATTCACCTGCACAGTGACATACATTGGTGCACTGTGAGATTTTGGACACTTTGTGGATATTGTAAGCATTAAATGGGCTCTATCATCCATTATTTATCAGGGCAAAGCATTGCCCAGTGGGCAAAGTATGGTTCTATATTGGCACAGCATGGCACTCTCTGTGCACCGTTTAGTACTATATGGCAGAAATATGGCACTGTTTGGGCACTTTATGTAAATTGTCAAAGTATGATGCAAAGTATGGGCATTGTTCAACTTTAGCTCTTTGTGGGCACAATATGACACTATTTGGGTACTATAAAGCTTTATGTGGGCAAAGCATGGCACTCTCTGGGCATTGTTTAGCTTTATTTCTATGTGGACATAGCATGGCACCGTGTAGATACTTTTTAGCTCTCTCAAAGGCATGGTATGACACGGTCTGGGAAAAGAATGGCACCCTGTCAAACTCAGGTATTTTGGCAACTTATGGCACTTACTGGCCACCCTGTATTAGCTGTGCACTGTAGGCAGTAAATAGGGGCTGTTTTACGTTATCTGGGCACTGCAGAGCTCTCAGTGTACAATATATATCCGTGGACCATATGTTGCTGTGGCAGTATATTTTAATATACACTTATGAATAGGGGTGTTACCAGGGTGAACCCTGAAAAATGTGTCATCTCTTCTGTCTAAGAAACTTGGTAGGTATGTTCCCCTTGAGCATATATAGCAGGACACTGTATCCGGAAGTGATTTGGGGATGTATTTGCTGTCACTCTTATTTACTTCATTATTTGGGCAGTGATAGTGAATGCAAGTGTGTGTTTTCTAGCTTTAGTGCGTGCGCCTGTCTGCATGTATGCACTTACTTCAAAGTCCACGTGAATCTTCCCCTTGAAATCAAAATCCTCTATATGCCCCTGGGCAGATAGGTACATTTTCAACTCTGTTAAAAGAGTTAGGGCATGTTCACATCTGCGTTGTCGGCTCCATTAGGGGCCTCCCTCGCAGATCCAGCCAAAAGGTAAAACTATGGACACCCTGATGGAGACCGACGAAACCCATTAAAGTCAATGGGTTCCATCGGTCGCCGGTGGTGTCCGTGGTGCAACGGAATTGGCACCTCTTTTTATTCCTTTGTACTGCACCGTCATGACCCTACCATGGGATTTGAAAAAAGAGTGCCTGCTTTTCTTAAGGAAACTATAAGACACTTGTCCATCAGTTGTGCCAAGTATTGCAGTTCTGCCCCCTTTAGCACCCGTACTCCTTTGTCTGTATGTGTAACTGCAAAGGGATTTATTAAAAGTTTTTGCAGCTCACATATTGACTCTTATAGATCCAGCGTTCTTTTACATATCTTTTTATATCATTAGCTATATTTCTAATCCTGTTTCACTAGGTATCAAATGATTGGTACTTTTGGATTTACCCTTGTTATCATTGCTTGTTTGCTGTTGTGTATTATCAGATGTTATCACCCCATGCTAAGATGCCATAAATAAACTTTTCAGTTCTTTTTAGAGCTTGAAAAACACAAAACAACAATGTCTCTGACACTACTCCCTGTGGGATCTATCTAGCACAACTTCTCACTATGCTACGTGTTGCATTAATTACATTTCTCTGCTTCCTTAGCCTCGAACAATGGTTTACCCACTTATACATTGCCGAATGGCATTCTATAGCAGAGATCAGTTTTTTTCTATATTATAATGATGAAAACCAGTGTAAAAGGCAGCATTATACATATTCTAGCTTTAGTTTCCTTAAGCAATGCTTGCGGTTATTTTCTTTGAAATCTCAATATAATTAGTTTAATGGGATCCAAATGTCTTGGGATTGTGATCACGCTGCAAATGTACACCCTTTATTTGAGATGTTTCAAATTTATAAATTATATTATTATATTATAAATTGTCCCTAAAGTTTACACTTAGGCCTTATTCACACGGATGTATTTCTCGTCAGTGTGACTGAGCCATACAAGTGAATAGAGCTATTCACACATGTGTTTTTTTCCCCACAGAGCATGTGTCCATTGCGAAAAACTCACAGCATGTCCCACTTTGGTCCATTTTTTCGGACCAAACTCGCGCTTTAAAAAAACAAGATTTTTTTTTTTTCCAGAATCAGCTGCCAAAGAAATGCAGAAAATTGATACCAGGGAGTGCTTGCAGAGGAGAAACACAGACAAGAAAAACGGGTGACACAAAAACCATTGAATGGCTATACTAGTAAACCGGATATCTCTAGCACCCTATATTACCCGGTGCTGGTTACCAATGGGTGTATCACTAGTAAAACTTTCATAGCTCTAAATTCTATTTTATTATTTCCACCATTAAATTTACAAAATATTACATTTATGGTGAGAATTATTGCGCGGATGATCTCTTACAAGTTTAACCATCGTGTGATCTTGAGTTGAGAAACAATTTAAGATCAGAGGCACCTGGGCACAGACAAGAGAACAAAACAAGGATACAAAGGTCAAGATATGGACTAGAACTTTTTGGCAGGGACAGAAACCAAAATGTGTAAAAAAAACAGTTCTTACTAAAATAATGATAAATATGAGTTATTTGTAAGAACATGTATCTAGACAGATCTTCAAAGGTGGCCAATGCATTGGCATTAAAAAAGCTGTGGGCGTTGGAGGCCCTGGGCAATTGCCCAGTTTACCCCCCTACCCTAACGCCAGCCCTACATTAAGGGTGGCAAAATTGCTGTCAGATTTTGTAGCTTCAAGAACCCCCTTGATGCTTGATGCCGCAGCTTGTTAAGTATTGAATGAAAAGTATTTTATAGGGTCAAATTAAATACTGTAAGTTGTCTTTTTTTTTTTTTTTATCCCTTGTTGGTAGTTAAATTATAGGAGTTCTGTTATTTTATTTTGTTATTTTATTCATGACAGCTATAACCAATTTAATCCAGTCTTTATGTCTGTAAACATTATGGGGTATGTATTGGTTCAGAGCGCACAAGATAGAAGGAGGTGCACGGATAGGGTCCCAACCCAACTGTATATGTAGAAATATCCGGCACACAAACAAATGTGGTTCAATTTTTCGATTTTATTAAATTTGATGCCATGGGCAATGTGCGTGCAACGTTTCGGTTCAACGACCTTCGTCAGGCACTACAGGTGTACAAAATATTATGCATTATATCAATGGTGCAAAACAGAAAATAAAGAGAAAACTAAGAAATGAAAAGTAAAATATAAAAGGTATAAAACAAGAACTATTTTTGCACTTTGTATATTTTGCAATTTTTGTATCTAATGTTTGTGCACTGGATAAGTAGTCACCCACTAACATACATTGGGCCATATTTAAATAAACATGCATGTCTATATTTGGAGGCTTGTTCCCAATAAAATAGAAGATATACTTTCTGGATATGAACACTGTATGTGTCTTGACAAAAGACTCTGTTCTTGTTTTATACCTTTTATATTTTATTTTTCATTTCTTAGTTTTCTCTTTATTTTCTGTTTTGCACCATTGATATAATGCATTATGTTGTTGTTGAAATGTGATGCCAATATACTTATGTGTAATATTTTGTACACCTGTAGTGCCTGACGAAGGTCGTTGAACCGAAACGTTGCACGCACATTGCCCATGGCATCAAATTTAATAAAATCGAAAAATTGAACCACATTTGTTTGTGTGCCGGATATTTCTAAATATTATGGGGTATGTTAGTTGAAAATTTGGACTTGGGAGAAATTGTAAAAAAATGGGGGTATTGTGGAGTAGGGCCTTAGTGCAAAATCTCTTACAGGGCCAACATTTGCCACGTGCCATTTATAATATTGGAATATTCTTATTTAGCAGGGGGACTTATGGGTCCCCTGAGGCATCATGGCCCGGGTGTAAGTACTATCTTGCCCCCCCTGTAACTACGCCCCTGCTCTCTAAGGGTATGTGCACACACACTAATTACGTCCGTAATTGACGGACGTATTTCGGCCGCAAGTCCCGGACCGAACACAGTGCAGGGAGCCGGGCTCCTAGCATCATACTTATGTACAATGCTAGGAGTCCCTGCCTCGCTGCAAGACAACTGTCCTGTACTGAAAACATGATTACAGTACGGGACAGTTGTCCTGCAGCGAGGCAGGGACTCCTAGCATCGTACATAAGTATGATGCTAGGAGCCCGGCTCCCTGCACTGTGTTCGGTCCGGGACTTGCGGCCGAAATACGTCCGTCAATTACGGACGTAATTAGTGTGTGTGCACATACCCTTACCCTTACCCTTGTTGTTAGTAATTGGACTGTAAAACTTTTGAGGTCGGGAATGATTGATATGAAAGAAGGTGATAATTGTTCATTAACTTTCTTCTCTGCTGTCCATGTATATAGAGTGTTAATTTTATATTGTAGTATTTTACTTCTCACTCATCCTCCTACTTAAAAGAAAAAAATTGCCATGAAATGCAGTTTGGAAGCCTCGGGACCTATTTAAGAACATTTGCTTTCTGAGACATGTCTTATGTATGTTACAAGGCCTGTTCACACATCCTGTCATACATCGAAACTTGCCTAATTTATCTGTTGGCCGAGACACATGTTCAAAATAACTTGGTCTAAATATAATCCTATGGAAACAGATGGAAATCCTACAATTTACATGAGTGTTATAACTTGATCTGTTTAATATTATCTGAATGAAACATTACACTTTTAAAATTTTGAATAAAAATTAAGGTTTAATTTAAAATTAGTGACAGAAATGAAACATATTTTTGTGATTATTTCCATCTTTTAAGGATTTATAAGAAAAATAGCATGGTTTTAATTTATGCCTAGCCTCCTGTATGGAGCTATTGTTTTAAAGGGGGAAATTATCCAAACAATTACTGTTCAAACACCATTGTAATGTCGCTGGCAGCCAATTGGAGTCTGGTTTTAATTGGAAAAACAATAAGGTTCAATCTAAAAATATATATGTATTGGAAAACTGGCTAGGCTATGTGCTCTCTGCTTAAATATATATTCCTATGTATGTAGCAGTGCTGAATATGTCATTAAACTGTTTCTTTTATGCACCATGATAACTCATTGTAACACCTCTTAGATACCTGAGCAGAAAAGGAGCCATGTGCTAAGTATCCGATGCAGATAACTTGGGTGCCGGAGAGAAAATTACTCCGAGTCCACCTTAAAGGCTATGTAAACCTTTGAAAGGCATTTAAAAAAAATAATATATATCAATCAGTGTGATTGTACTTTATAAATAGTGTTTATTAAAAATTCATTTTACTTTTTCAGATACAGCTGCTTTGTATCCTATATCGTTCGCTAAATCCTGTTCCCGTTAGGTGCACGGGATTGACAGGTTCAGTGTCAGCGCGTCCTGCGCGTCGATCGAGCTGCTAGCGTCTATTACGGTGTGGTATCATCTTTTATCCATATGACTTGCACCTGTGTCCTAATACAGAGCCTCACCAGCTCTACTTCACCTGCGCCAAATGCCTTAAGCATAGGTACATATAGAAACACCTACAAAGAAGCACACAGGCACCAAATATAATTTTTTTAAATTATAAATCCATACATATAAAAAACATGCAATGAAAGATACACATTACCCTTGAAAATGGATCCCCTCATTGACCAGCCCCTAAAGCCCCATATTATAATAAAGTGCAAGTAGTGCAATAAGAGACAGGTAAGCCATGTAAGTACACATAAATAGTGGATAAGATAATCCACAGTAGTGAGTAGAGGATATGGTTAAGGACCAAGTCAAATAGAATGATGCATACAGACCGGCAGGGCCGCCATCAGGAATTTCAGGGCCCCATACAGCTACATTTTCTGGGCCCCCCTACCATGGCACCGCCTGTTAACGGTACTCCGTCCAGCACTATATCATGCTACCCAGGGCTGCCATCATTGGGGTATTAGGGGTACTGATGTGAGGGGCCCGGCCAAACCTAATTGAAAGGGGGGCCCGGCAACTGCCGCGACTTGCCTTTGGTAGAAAACACCGCCCGCGCGACCGATCACACGCACCCGCAAACTCCCGCGCGTGCGCACTCGCGAGAGTCCGCGACGGCGCACCCGCGACCGCACGCGACCGCCCGCGCGTGCACCTGCGACCGCCTGGAACCGCGCACCGAATTTTGAGGCAGATTCTGCCCACACTATCTTGCTGCGTCTTTTGCCTGCGGCGATTGAGGACAGCAGACAAAAAACGCAGCGAAAAATGAATTTTCTGCCTCCCATTGATTTCGATGGGAGGTCAGAGGTTGAACAGCGGCAAGAAAGGACGTGCTGCTTTTTCTTTTTTCCGCGATTGGCTCCCATTGATTTCAGATTAAATCAATGGGAGGCGGTTTTGGAAGTTGTTTGGTGCTGATTCTGACGCAGTGTCCGAGTCAATATCAAGGGCCAAAAACTCTGAACTGGGCCTTATTGTTAGGGCTTATTCAGACGAACGTGTAATACGTCCGTGCAACGCGCGTGATTTTCTCGCGCCTCACACGGACCTATGTTACTCTATGGGGCCGTGCAGACTGTCAGTGATTTTCACGCAGCGTGTGTCCGCTGCATAAAACTCACGACATGTCCGATATTTGAAGTCAATGGGTGCGTGAAAATCACGCCCAGCACTTCCGCAGCAGTATAAACTATGAATGAAAACAGAAATGCACCACGTGCTTTTCTGTTTACAAACATACAAACAGAGTGTCATAATGAAAATCACGCAGCCGCGCATCATACGCTGCTGACACACGGAGCTGTTATGGACCTTTTGCATGCGCAAAATGCCACGTTTTTTGCGCGCGCAAAAAGCACACGCTTGTGTAAATCCGGCCTTAGGGTAGGAACACACTAGGCGTGAACACTGCGGATTTTATGCAACACATTTTATTGCGGAAAATCCGCAGCGTATTACAGTCGCAGCAGAGTGGATGAGATTTGAACAAATCTCATCCACACGCTGCAAAATTTTTTTACCTGCAGTGTGGCTTTTTAAGCCGTAGCATGTAAATTTATTCTGTGGAATCGCTGCTCCTCTGTTGCGGAAATGCTGCGGTTCTGCCGCAAAAATCACAAATGAGAAAAAAAAAGGTACTTTTTTAAATTTATAAAAAAGTTTAGACTTACCCCAGCTGTAGTCCTGGTGACGCATCTCTCTCTTCTGAACGTAGCCCTGCCTCCTGGGATGACGCTGTAGACTATGTGACTGCTGCAGCAGTCACATGGGATGAAACGAGTGCGCACGCGCGGGAGTTTGCGGGTGCTCGTGATCGGTCGCGCGCGGGGCGGGCGGTGTTTGACGGCCCCCATGACGAGAGGGGGGGCCCGCAGCTCACGACATTCTTTTGGTGAAAAAAACCCCCTTTCAATTAGGTTTGGCCGGGCCCCTCACATCAGTACCCCTAATACCCCCCTGATTGCGGCCCTGCAGACCGGAGCAATGGGGGAAAGCTGGATGGCACCATCTATTTTTGAACTTGGTTAACGATCTTCATATATTAAAGGTCTGGTTGTTTTTGGATTTAATAATTGTATATTATTTTTTGCACTTGCACTTTGTTCAGACCTCCAATATATGAAAATTGTAACCAAGTGCAATTACAGATGGTGCCATCCAACCTTCACCCATTACATCCGACAAATGTTTTGCCATCTCAGATGAAGCCTTTGGCAAAATGCGCATCGGGTATGGTGGGTGAAGGCTGAACGTCACCATCTATATTTGCACGGGGTTCCCCATCTTCATATACAGGGTGATTCAAAAAGGATGGTGCAGAAAAGACACATCTATCCAAGGTTTATCTATACACTACAAATGTTAAGTGATTTCCATTGGTGACACGGCAGATATCTAGGCGGTAGTCCAGTTCTGTCCAGACTCGTGCCAGCTTTTTCTCGGATATGGACTCCACTGTTTCAGTGATGCGTTGTCTCAGGTCATTCAGATCCTGTGGCTGGGCAGATACACTGAGTCCTTGATGTAGCACCACAGAAAGAAGTCGCAGGTTGTTAGATCTGGCGTTCGTGGAGGCCTGCGCCACATTGGTCAATTGTTGTTTCTGGCACGGCCAATCCAACATTCCGGTAGAGTTTTATTCGGGTATCTGCGAACAACCAAATGGAAATGTGGAGGTTCACCATCCTGCTGTTAGACTATGTTTGGCAGATCTTCCTCTATCTGTGGCATAAGCCATTTCTATAACATGTCCAGGTAGTAGTGGCCGATGACAGTATCCTCTGCAAAAAAGAAGGGGCCGTAGACTTTGCGTCTGCTAGGTACACAGAACACGTTTACTTTGGGTGAGTCCCTCGATAAGGGCACAAACACCCAGTGGATTCAAATTGCTTCATCCAATGCGAAATGCAACTTCTATGCTGAGCACATTTACCATATTTATTCTGAAAATTTCGCTGTGCTGACACCACAGACCCCGTTTTTGCAAATTCCAAAACGCAAAAAGTTTTTCCACACTATGTCAGCACATTTCAAATTTTTCTCTTGAAAATGAAAGCTGTGCGGTGAATGGTCGCTATGGGCAGCTAAGCCAGTTTAGCTTTGATTTTCAGTCAAATTTACCACTGATGTTACTTTACTTTACAGGCCTTTAATTTTGCTCCATCCTTTTAGAAATGCCCTATATTAGAGGTCTGTTTTTTGTGTTTTTCTTTGCACTTGTCCCCGTATCGATTCAATAATTATATATTCTTTTTGCATTTGCACTTTGTTAAAATAAAAAAATTGTGCTAGATTATTATAGCCAACAATTTTGACTATAAGAAATGTAAAAAAAATACACAGTTTGGCCTATATGTCTAAAACAGTCATTGTTCTATCTCTAGGAGCTTTAGGGCTGGAATGGTCTGCAAAAGACTTCCATAAACGGCAGAATTTGTTTGTCTTGGCAGTGCCCCGACTGGTGGGAGAAGCGGTATGTCTACAGTTTCTGTAAGTGCTGTAATGTACTCACAGCGTGCTTTTTTCTTTCTTTCATTGACTTATATTTTGTATATTTTATACTGAATTTATTGAGCCCATTCTCCTTGAATGTGCAAGGATGGAAAATTCATAAGACTTGAGTCGGAGGAAAGTTTAACTTATCATTCTCCAGGCTGCGATCCAAAACGTTTTACGCTGAAGACTAAAACAAACCTTGCATAAATAACGTATGCTTTTTTATTTTTTCTAATTCATTGTACATAATTTATCATACTCTCTTACTGTGGTGTCTGAGGTATCTACATTCTCGATTGCCCAAAAAAATGACCTAATGTCCTTTGGGTTATATCACTGTAGATGTGGTCATTAAAATACTATTGGAGAAAAGAATTGCTTCAATCAATTTCACTGCAAGATCTGGGCCATTCCAAACAATCAACATTTTTTTATTTTTTTTTGTGGCCGAGCCGGGGCATTAAATCTATTTTTAAATAAAATTTCCAAATCCTCAATATCTCAACATTCTGCCTTTATGATGCCAAAATTATTGCCGTATGTCAAAGAGTAAAAGAACATTGTACAGAAAGCAAAAATTGTATAAGAAACACTTCTGGATCAAAAATAAATTTTGCCAATTTAATATTTAGCAAATGGAAAGATAAAAAAAAAAGTGAAATAAGACAATAAAATAATTTAACTATTCCAGTTGTACTTATTGTTTTTAAATCCCCTATATTATGGGACAGTGAACCTTAAACATTACTAACATTTATAGTCTTGTAGAGTTTAGAGGAGTTGTCCAGGTCAGCTTTTTTCTAGAAAAAGTGCCAGATGTATAAAAAAAATTATAGTATGATGCGGATGTTGAAATCTGGGTTGATAAACACAAGAAAGAAGAAAATAAATGTCCCACAATGTACATGCCACAGAGAATTTGGAACATGGTCCCGCGACAACATTTTAAATATGACCGGGTATATAGAGTAATATTTACCTGGTGCCCTCCAGTTGCGCACTTCTGCCATGGCTCCTCTGCTTTGGGGCTTCCGCTGTGTTGTCCCAACATGGCTGCAGCGATTCTTAGACTACTAGTCTGAGACACTCCCATTGTTCTCGGATTGGCCAGAGCTGCTCACGTGAGTACTACTGGCCAATCTGATAAGAAAGGGAGTGTCTTATACTCAGTCTGTGAAGCGCTGTGGCCAATTTGGGACAACACAAAGGGGACCACAAAGTGGTGCAAATGGAGGGCACCAGGTCATATAACTGCATATATCACATCACATTTATAATTTTGTCCTGGTACCGGAGGGTCACTTTAAATTTAGAAAAGTTTTGGGAACACCCCCCGATATGGGGGAATAGCACTCATGGACCAACAGAAAATTCAAAAGCTTCTAGGGACAATGGGATAGTGTATGTTTACCATCTATTTAAAATAGAGAATTAAAATTATTTTTAGGAACTAAAGGAGGTATATGAACTAAACAAACATGATCTATATTATCACTTCTAATTGAGACATGCAATGCAGCCTCACTTAAGAGATACAAGATTGAAAAAGAGGAGCACCCCATACTAACAATTAAGGTGGGAATTTATCAACCTTTCTAAGCCAGTTTTTGGCGTAGAAAAGTCACAACAGGGCCAAAAATTAGCTATTTGCAACTTTTGCCCTTTTTGCGCCACCCTCAGAACTTTTGTGAAAAGGAGTGTCGCTTCGGAAAATGGGCGGAGTCAGAGTGGCCCATCAAATTTATTATACTTTATGCCAGAGAACTGATGTAAATTATAGTGAGAATCTACGCCAGCTCCTAGCTACTCCTAGTTGCAATACAAGATACAGCCCATGGACAAGCATGGCACTATCCTGGACAACCCCTTTAAAAAGCATTCCCTCTTTTATTTATTTTAATTTAATTTTTTTAAATCTGAATACCTGATGAATTTCTATATTTGTTTAAATCTCCTAGGAACCTTACGGGCTAGATGTTTTTTTTGTGTGTAAAATAGATAAAATATAAATAAAATATAAATCTGTAATGGGGAAATACTAGGGGGAGGGATGCATTATGGCTCCATACAACATCTGATACGGTACCTACAGATTTTCCCTAGCTTCATATGCCCTCTCCTTCATATAGAAGCATACAGAGGTTTCTGTAGGTACTGTATGTTTAATGAATATAACTTTTGTACAATTTTTCTGAATTTTGTGCAGTAACTTCAGTCTGAGTGTGACTGTCACCATGTGAGAGTTGTATTGCATTGAGAAATGCCTACTGTTTATTTAATTTCTATGGGCACCACTATCACCACTAAACAACTTTTAATGCCAGGTATATCTCTGAAGAACAATGGTGCTGTGGCTCCACAATGTCATATGTTGAACCTTTCATTCTTTTTTTTTGCCAACATCTCTGATTACCCCCTTTAAAGACGCAGCCTACTTTGGGCCTTAAGGCTCAGAGCCCATTTTTCAAATCTGACATATTTGACTTTATGTGGTAATAACTTCGGAATGCTTTGTCCTATCCAAGCGATTCTGAAATTGTTTTCTCATGACACATTGGGCTTTATGTTAGCAGTAAAATTTCGTCGATATATTCAGTGTTTGTGAAAAATTCTACTATTGTTTTTTATTCAATTTTTTTTACAGCGTTCACGGTGCGCTATAAATGACATATTCACTTTATTCTGCGTGGCGATACGATTACGGCGATACCATATGTTTATAGTTTTTTTTATGTCTTATGGTGCTTGCACAATAAAATACTTTTTATAAAAAAGAATTTACTCTTTGTGTTGCCTTATTCTAAGAGCCATAACGTTTATATTTTTCCATCACGAAAGCCGTGTGAGGACCTGTGTTTTGCGTAATGAACTGTAGTTTTTTAGGTACATGCGACTTTTTGATCTCTTATTATACCATTTTTTGGGAGGTGAAGTGACCAAAAAATTTTGATTCTGGTATCGTTTATTATTATTTTCTTTTATGGCGTTCACCGCGCGGGATAGATAATGAAATACTTTTGTAGCTCAGGCCGTTACAGATGCGGCAATACCAATTATGTATAGTTTATTTGTTTATTTATTTATTTTTATTCATAATAAAGGACTGATAATGGAAAAAAGGGGATTTTTACTTTTTTACTTTTAAAACTTTAATTGTGTTTTTTTACTTTTTTTTTACTTTATTACTTTGTCCCACTAGGGGACTTGAGGGCAGGAGGCCCTGATCGCTATTCTAATAGACTGCACTACATGCGTAGTGCAGTGTATTAGAGCTGTCAGCTACTCGCTGACAGAAAGCATAGTAGGACCCACTAGGCTTCTATAGATGGCATAGCCGGACAACATTATTAGGCCTCCGTTTGCCATAGCCACCATCGCCGGCCGCTATCATGTAGCGGTCCGTCGATGGTAGTTTAACCCCTAAGAAGCCGTGATCGCTATTGAACGCGGCTTCTAAGGGGTTAATCAGCGGGGACACTGCGATTGGTCCCCGCTGAAGGAGCTGCGGCAACTGCTGTACGAGACAGCAGCTGTCACAGCTCCTGTATGTGTCAGGAGGACGGCCGAAATGGCCATTTGCTCCCGCGATGTACTATTCTGTCACTGAGAGCGAACGATGCACTTAACACGACGGAATAGTACGTCGCTGAGCACGAAGGGGTTAAGATATAGATGCAAGGTTTCAACCTCACCATGCAGCCCAACACTAATATCAACACTCATGATCAGCTACAGGGATCTCACTATAAGTCCAAGTTTTATACGCTCCACAACATTGAAATTGCAACACCAAAAAGGAAAAGTTTTGGAATTGTGGAAATCACAGAATCAATAGACATGTTCATAATATGCAAATGCTACAAAAAACTGGAAACAAAATATTCCAAACATCTTGATTTATTCAGTATCAATTATTAGCGCTAGGTGCAGAAATACACGCACCTTAGCATGCTATCCATGCAGTTATTAATGGTTGTCTGAAGAATGTTATGCGATTTGGGCACGCAAATCATCAAGATTGGCTGTTGGCAGCTCCCTTGACAAATGTGAACCAATGATGTCCTAGATTTGCTCGATGGGAGACAAGTCCGGAGATGCTGCAGGCAATGGTAACATGTTTTAGGTCACACAGGCTTCTCACAGTAAAGTGAGCAACAAGAGGCCTTGTGTTGTCCTGTTGAGAAATGGCTTCTGGGACACTTTGGAGAAATAGCTGGTACGGTCACATCTGGTTCCATGACCAAATCAATGTAACGCCAAGCTGTTAGTCCACCTGAAATGAAGACTAGAGGGGTGTGGCTACCGTACATTATTTCACCCCTCACCATAATCCTGGGAGTAGGACAGGTGTGATGGTCCCTTGTGAAGGCCTCTTCATGGCTTTGCCCACGTGGTCTCCAGATAAATCACCGGCTATCATTGCATCCGAGGCAAAAAATGGAACTTATGGCTGAAGAGGGTAGACCTCCATTCCAGCCTCCATTGCCATCATTGCCGTGATAGCCATTGAGAGCGGTAGCATATAGTCAATGAAACACCTGTAGCTGGACGTCTGGCTTGTAGCCCAATGTCGTGCAAACGCCTTCTGATAGTTTGTGTTGATACCAGTTGCCACCCTAGGCTTGGGATGGGACGTCCAATTTCACTTGCAGTACAGAATGGCTCACTACATGGCATTCTTCCAATCAGACAATCGGTCCATGCAGAGGTTCACCTCCGTGCACCTCTTACTGTCATTTCCGTTTGTTGTTGTTCTCCAAACCTCCGGGACACACAACGTTGAACAGTGCTGACATCTCGGTCTAGGCACGTAGCGATCTGCCGGAGCGATAAACCAAGATCCCCCAGTTCAAGGATTTTGTCCCTCTCAGTTTGCGACAAGGGGCGATAGCTAGCACGTTGACAAACAGGAGGCTTTGCACAATTATCCCACACCACTTGATCCGATTTTTGAGGTTTCATGTGGCTAAAAAACTTTGCTTTCTATCTGGCTTTTATACCTCTCCCACATGTCAAAGATTGGAGCAAGGTGCTTGAAAATTTGATAATTTGCAGATCTTAGCGACACCTGATACTTCCTCAATTTGCGCAACCTTACAACTTGTCCTTCCTGGTGTTGCAATTTCATTGTTAAGGAGTGTAAAATTCTTGTTATTAGGGGTCTTATATTGTTCTTTTGTTTGTCTGAATTGTGTTTCCTACTGTATTGAATAAATTATTGCAAATTAAAACTGTGATAATACTAACAGAATATCCAGCATTATTGGGTAGAACAGTGTAGCTCTCCAGGATGTTACTAGCCAGGAGGTAGGCTAACTATATTTTTAGTGTTTCCATGCTCAGGTCATGCTACTCTGTTTTCCACCACTGATGACAGATAGTACAGACATCAGTCTAAGAGACGTCAAGGAACAGGAGCGTAGACAATCCCAGCGCTGATGTCCAGGTGAACCTTGGTCAACTACCAGACAGCTTAACTCAAACCTGCAACCAGGATGGAATACTAAAGGATCAGGAACAGATGAGTCATCTACGATGGAAAGTTGTGTGTTTTTGCTTACCTTAGTCTTTCTCAGCTAGAAAAATCTTCTGCTTTTGAGACACTATGTTAACCTAGCGAATCCTCCCTTTATTCTCTATAGAACAGCGATTTTTGTGTCCTCTGTTGTAATGAAGTATTGATAAAACTTGGACGATATCACTTAATGACACTTTACGCCCGGATGGTGATGTCTCATTGACATCCTCGTGATGGAACCATTGAAAGTACAGGATGTCCCTCGTTGGTTAGGATTGTTGTCCTCTTGGACTGATATGTCTACGTTTTTCCTTGGCCTTGGCAACCGGAGTTTTCATTATTGATCATGGTTTAGTTCATTTTTATCAGATTGCGATGGTTCTGGTTGTTTGCGTAATTTTTCCTCATCCCTCTTGCTCAGGACAGTCATCGTAGCCAAAAACAGTATTATTATGAGTGGTCACATTATCATGCCACAAGCCGTGCCACAAACGACCTGAACATAAAATTTGGTGCCACAGTCAGAGGGGTCCTTCTTGGTAGATTTAATTACCTTCCCCTTCTAGAGCAGGATAAAGAATTGAAGAAGTGACCTTAGTCGGTTGTTTAAGCAAAAGGAAAGGGGAAGCAAGCCACCAACATTGTTAAACACCCTGCCTTGGGCACCAGTAGAGCTTGTCCAATCCCTTGGAGAGTTGGAGCTGGGGGTGTTGTGAAGAACACATATTTACTCAAATTTTTTCTTCAAATTGATGAACACTATAGTGACTTAAAATCAGTTTAATAAAACTGCGCAGGGTTTGGGTATTGCTGCCGTAGTACAGACTCTAATTTGTGGCTGTATGATGGCCATCTAAATTTGGACTTAGGTTGGGGCAATATGAAGTTTATTTCCATGCTAGCTCTCGTTCAAATGCACCTCAATGGCATAGTAAGATACTATCATGTGAGAGGGACATCTGGCTGGATGCCTTGAGATATTTACATTGCAGGCACATGAACATTACATCCTTATGCAATCTAAACGGGGTTGTATGAGATTAAAGAAAAGGTCTTCACTCTTGTCCATGTGCTGTATCTGGTATTGCAGGTCAGCTCCATTCAAATGAATAGGGCTCAGCTGTAGTACCAGACACAGCCCATAGAGTAGAGTGCTACAGTTTTTGGTAGAAAAAAAGCACATCTTGGCTGTCCCCAATCGCACCTCTCATGCTCCCATAGCCCATTGGATGTCTTGCCTGATATAGTCATCCTTCCCTATTACCCAACACAACATAACTGGATGTTTAGGATTATTTTTTTATCTGTTCTACTCTTCCATGCTATGAGTGTCTTTCCGAGATGTTGCCATTTTCATACCTTTAGTCTATGTAAACCTCTGTGATTGTTTGCCAGCATGCAATATTCTTATTTCACCCATAATGGAATGAAATGTTTCTCAGTAAACAGATTTTCTATAGAATACTTAAGATTAATTGCAAAAAATCTATACAGCAATAGAGGAAAATATCCGCAGCAGCTGAAAAGATGGCAGCATCCCATTACCATCCAGCCTGCATCCCAAGGGATGAGAGAGAATTTAATCACTCCGGCACACTGGAAAATCATTACGTTTTTGTGTAAACTACAAAAATCATTTGCAGTAACTTTGGAAATGAGCGCTTGCTTGAATAAGGTCATATGAGGTTGAAAAAGGACAATTTGAGTCCTTTTATTCAGACTGACAATAGTTTATTTAAACTGTCTATTGTCCAGTGTCTCGTTTAAAAGATTTTTCAGCACGGTAACTTATGTAGGATGCCACGGCCAAAAAAATGCCGGGAAGCTGGTATTCATTAAACAGGACGGCAGTGCCTTTGATGAAATCAGTTAAATTGAAAGAGAACATTTTGTGGTTTTGTTCGGTAGGGATGAGCTTACTTTAGGTTAGGACAATAAGGATGATGAAGATGACATGTTATTCCTAATACATAACAGTGTCCAATGCTATAGAATTACAGCCGAGAAGAGCCAAGGTTTTAAAAAGTTGAATTTAAGAAATATTTCTGATATGTTATGATATGTTCTAGTATTAAAAGCAACTCTTCTAAGACCTTACCACTGTCATACTTACTCACTTCCATTGGGGGCAGCGTAATACAGTCAGTGTTGGTGTAGTAAAGATGTGTTACTTGAGGGGGTCGTCTTATGGAGACAACTACTTCTCCATTAACAACTCCCAGAACCCCCAGCATCTGCTGTTATCGTCCTGACCATGTAGCATTACATGTCAGCCATTGTAGTGAATGTCTGACCATGTAATACATGGACTGCTGATTCTGGCTCATGGGTCATCATTAATGGCACCATGGTCAAAGGGACTAAAACATCGTATATTTTCTAATTGGTCATTCCCTTTTTGCAAGATCAGACATACAGTTCTGTTGCTCAAACATAGGACCAAATAGCTTGGACTGAATATGGCTTGTTTTATTTTACATTACATAAATGTTGTTTATAATGTCCAGCTATGGCCAAAGATGTGTAATACCCCGTAAACGTGTTGGCACCACCACTCAGACGTGTGAGCATTTCGCCAGCATCACAAATCCTAACCCTGAACCTCCGATGGGACTTTTTGACCTGCTGCTAATCCGTAATCACTGGCAGATTCCATGGAGAGAGTTTTACACCACACTGCGGGCACCTCATGTGCTTGGTAGCCAAACCTGGGCCCTGGCACCTCGTGGCACAAAAGACCTGGGGCCTGTTACAGATTTAGCATTAGGACCCGATGCTTCAAGTTATGCCTCTGGCACTTGGAAGCGCCTGTTTCAAAAAACCTGATCATGCTTAGATTAAGGTGAGCAGTTTTCCTTAAACGGGTTGTCTAGTTTAGAAAAGCAATTTTCATATACACTTTTAGGGAAATTTTCGCTAAGAGATGGGGGTCCTCATGTCTTGGCCAGAGAAGAGAGCGGTTACAAAGAGCATGTCTCTCCCTGGAGGACCTGTCCTGTTCTGCAGTACACAGACATCCCATTAATTTGAATGGGCACTGTGTAATGCTTCATTTTACCTGTGAAGGCGCTGCAGGGAAAATGAACACTTACTGCCAGGTTTTCCCACAGATTACAGCGGATCGCTGGCGGTCACTTTGGTCTACTCATTGTCAAGGGACCCTTCTAACAAATTGAGATTGTCCAAATCGGAGAACCCCTTTAAATAAGATATTTTAAGTCTTAATGAAGTGTTGCGTTTGTAAATACAAATAAAGTGGATAGCAGAACTGCTCAGCGGATGACCAGCTTAATGTGATTGATGTTTTATTACAAAGTATGACTCTTATCAATAAAGTTATCATTTCACAACACACAAGAGCCTCAGCCTAACTTTTTTGATGTGCATATCACAATTTATTTATTTTGATAAGCAATCGCATTAGGGCTGTAGTAAAACCTTGGTATAATTAAATACTTTGATACATGAATCCCTAAAGATAAGCACCAAAAATGAGATGAGATCAACTAAGTGATAAAAATATAAAAGCCAACTAAATTGAGATTGAGGACATTAAATGGCTCATTTATTACAGTACTGTTACTGCGACTTATAGCACCCAAGAGCTTATCTTAAAGGGAAAATGGTATAAAAATACAACTTTGTGAAAATGTTATATAAAAGTAACTATAGAGAATCTCAATTTAATAACTGGATACGATTTAATTAGGACATTTTCCACATCATATATTATGTTTAACGTTTCTTATGAGGTATCTACTGTAATATAATATAGACTAAAATACACTATATGGACAAAAGTTTTGAGACACCTCTTAATCATTGAATTTAGGCATTTTATTCAGTCCCATTTCCATAGGTGTATAACATCCAGCACCTCGCCATGTAGTCACCTTTACAGACATTTGTGATAGAATGGGTCTTGTAAAGAGATCACTGAATTTCAGTGTGGTCCTGTAATAGTGCGTCACCGTTGCAATAAGTCAGTTTGTGAATTTTTTTCCACGATTCACTGTGGGTGGTATTATTGTAAAGTGGAAGCGTTTAGGAACTGCAGCACCTCGGTCATGAAGTGGAGACCACATAAAGTTACAGAGCGGGGTCGCAAAGTGCTGAGGATCATAGTGCATAAAAGTCACCAACGCTCTTCTGACTCAATAACTGCAGAGTATAAACCTCCTCTGGTATTAACATCAGCACAAACACTGCGCGGGAGCTTCAGGGCATGGGTTTCTATGACCGATCAGCTGCATGAAAGCCTTACATCACCAAGCATAATGCCAAGCGTCGGATGGAGTGGTGTAAAGCCGCCGGCACTGGACTCTGGAGCAGTGGAAACGTGTTCTGTGGAGTGACGCTTCTCTATCTGGCAGTCTGATGGACGAGTCTGGGTTTGGTGAATGTCAGGAGAACGTTACCTGCCTGACTGCATTGTGCCAGCTGTAAAGTTTGGTGGAGGAGGATAATGCTATAGGGTTGTTTTTCAGGAGTTGGCCCAGGCCCAGGCCACTTAGTTTCAGAGGTCAAACCTATTCCTTCCATTCTTTGCCACTATACTTAAGGTGTCTGGTAACCACTTGTCCCTCTATAGTGTTTAAGTAATTGTGGTGATGGTTATTGCTGAGAAAACTTTACGTCCAACGGACCTCATCTAGCGCTGAATGCTAAGCTATTTTTTCCTGCTAAATATGAGTCACTCTGATGCAGATGTGAATATAACCTAATAAGTATAGCAAGCCTAAAGCAACACTAACTAGGTCCGTGCATTATCACCCACTACATTGATTTTGACACATCACTGCAAAATTGTACATGTTATGCTGGAATAACCTGAGCCCATTAATATATAGTACATATTATCTAACAACAGCGGGCATGGTTTAACCCTATATAGCCATACCAGTATTTCCGTTCTCTCTTTAAAGAAGTTATCTAGTTTAGAAAAAAGCATTTTCAAATGCCCTATAAGTGCGTTCAGAGTAAATAGAGAGTCCCCTGTTTAGGACCCTCATTTCTAAGCCAGGACTTTTGGTTGGAAATATGTCCATAGATCTGCATGAACAAATTTCCAGCAACCATCTTGGCCAGCATTACAGCTTCTTTAGGGTGTGTCACCCAGGTTTCGCAAACTCCCGAATAACAAATCTGCCTAGTTATGAAGTGATATAAAAAAAGGCACTGCTTAAGTGGCTAGAGAAAATCCTCTATGGCTATGTAAAACTTTGTACAATTTGACGCACAAAATAGCAGTCCCCCAGAAGGAAGAAAAATTTCTAGTGCCATGAATAGGTGGCTAAGTCAACATTTTATAGAGCCTTATAACTATTATTATTATTATTATATATTTTAAAGTACAATTAATTCCAGGGTGCAGTACATAAGAAAAAGGGTTAAAGAGCAACATAAGACAGTATAAACTACTACAATAAACATGAGTTTAATAAATGACAGACTGGTACAGAAGGAGAGAGAACCCTTCCCGCGAGGGCTTACTATCTACAAGGTAACGGGGAAGGAGACTGTAGGTGAGGGTAGAAGCTGTTCATCCTGTAGTGTAGTGATGGCAAGGTTATTGCATATTGTAGGATTTTCTGAAGAGATGGGTTTTTAGGCTTCATTTGAAGATTGGGATGGTGGGAGGGAGTCTGATGTGTTGGAGTAGAGAGTTCCAGAATATGGGGATGCACAGGACAAATCTTAAAAAAACATGCTCCTCATCAGTATAGAGTAGGGCTCTGGTTGTCTGTGTGAGATGTTGTACTGATGAGGAGCAACAACTTTGATGTTTAACTTTTATGTTTAAGGGCTCAATAAAGAGTTGGATATTAATTAATGAGTAGCCTCTTATGACACTCAGGGCCAAATTAAGCTAGGTTAAGGCCCCTGGGCAAAAAAAAAATCTGTAAACTAACCATAGCTGCTGTAGCTGGGAGGTGGCCCTGAGCAGCGTGTCTATCTGCTGCTACCACCTTCCTCCAATGCCTACCCATATCACAGTCCCTATCTGTCCAACTTGGCAGCCAGCGCTGACAGTCACCGTCCTTCCTCTTATCTAACAAGATCAAGAGGGTTAGTAGGAGAGACGCTGGTAGAAAATATAGGGCAGGAGAGACATCTAAGCCTGGCCCCTAAGCAAATTCAACCCTCAGACTAGATTCCCTAAACTATTACCCTTCAGTCAGTGGACCACAAAGGATTGCGGGCATGGCATGTGCTGGCTGGCAGTAGTGGGCACTCCAATAGGTGAACTTAGTGCAGAGCTTCTACAAAGTACTCCTAATATAATATTATATATTGTATTATGTATACCATATAATTATATAGAAATATGCTATTGGTAAAACACACTGGGGGAGATTTACTAAGTAAAATGTGACAGAATTAGGCACCTATTGGGTCAAAATAGAGGAGGTCAATATGTGGGTCAAATTTATTAGGTGTTTTAGATAATTGACTAAAATCAAATATTTAATGTGCCAAATTGACTAATGTCTAGTGTAATGCTGCCACTTGTCAGTCCACAGTCTAGTGTAAACGCTGCCGCTGGTCAGTCCACAGTCTAGTGTAGACGCTGCCGCTGGTCAGTCCACAGTCTAGTGTAGACGCTGCCGCTGGTCAGTCCACAGTCTAGTGTAAACGCTGCCGCTGGTCAGTCCACAGTCTAGTGTAAACGCTGCCGCTGGTCAGTCCACAGTCTGGTGTAGACGCTGCCGCTAGTCAGTCCACAGTCTAGTGTAAACGCTGCCGCTGGTCAGTCCACAGTCCAGCGTCAGACTACAGTAGGCTTTTCTCCTGGTTATAGGGAGGAATGAAGGAAAGTGTGATGCTGCTACAGGGCCACCTACCGGATACAATGATCATCTCTCTCCTGTAAAACAGAGGAGGGATTATTATTACAGCCTTACGGGGCCCCCTTACCTCCCTTTTTTCCATGCCCCTGTGCAGCTGCCTTAGAGCTCTCTGTCTAGTGTCTTGCTGCTTCTGCAAGGCACTGATGTCAGCTGGTCCTGCAGGGGCATCAGTCCGAACCAGCAGTTCTGGTGGAGGCCCCTGCTGCTCCTTACTAATAGAGGCCCGGGCACACGCCCTGGGTGCCCTCCTATTAATCCATGCCTAGTGGCACTAGAGAGACAGTTGTCTTTCTTCTGTAGAAGGGCTTTTTTGTATTCTTCTTTCAGGGGGCATTATCCTAATGACTCCCTACAGGCTGGATCTCAACAAAGCAAAGAGAATCCGCATCTTCCAAGAGCCCAGACATGTGGTATCTTCACCGGCCAACCAGAACTTTACTCTGTTCTGATGAGAAACAATAACTCTGATACAGTGCTGTCTACAGATGGGTGTCTCTTCTTTGGCTGATAACATGAGTCATGTTTCAAGGCTCTATAAAGGGTTGGACATTAACAGGGTAGCTAAATAGAGATGGCACAAAAGAGACAGTTTTCTACCTTTTCTCTGCAGCATTGCCCTAACAACTTGACAGAAGATGGTAATTGAAGAATGCATAATCATGGGTTGAGTTTTGTAATTTTGGGTGAATTAATGATGCATCAAACCAGCATAGTCACCCCTCTTCCCCTCTCTGTCTATCAATTAGTTGTTTAGTTGATCGGCGCAAATTATTTTGACCAATATCGGCCAGTGTACTAGGACTTTATGGCTTGTGAGAATATAGGGGATAATTGGATTCACTAGATTAATGGCGTATAGAGAAGAGAAGGAGCCCCATGATCAAACATAGCCAGTGTCGGACTGGGGTTCCTTGAGCCCACCAGAGGAGATGATTCTGGGGGACTACCCTCCAACTATGTCACTTTTAATTTTATCATAGTCCTTGTTATTATCATTATTATTATCATTGTACACACAGGACATATCATCAATAAGGTCTAATAGGTAATTTGTAAATCATCCTATAAGAAATATGGAATTGTCTTCTGCTGGACCTTTAAGGCACATTATTGTGGTAGATCCTGGACCCACAGGAAGATCCTATGGTTCTCTGGTGGGCCAGTCCAACCCTGAACATAGCCCCCAGGACATAAGAGCCTGGTGTTTGTTTCCCCTCCATGCCCTTTCCATGACCTGTGAGTCAATTCCTCATCCCCTCGATCATCTGCTGGTCGTATCATTTTAAAAAAGTAAAATATTATAGTTGTCGGCAGCGCATCTCACTGTGTAAACAGGGAGACGCGCTGCCGACATGACAATAACATATGGGGACGACCGCTTGTCCCCATCCGTAGATCCATGTGACAGCAGCAAACCAGCTCCGAATAACGATTTCTCATTGATCGGCGCTCGCTGCAACGGCCGATTATTGGCCAGTGTAAAAGGGCCTTTACACTATGACCACCAAAGATACCTACTGAGCACAAATATCAGTCTACCATTATACACTTCATCTGAATTATGGTGATTCTATAGTCCCACTAGTAGCTCACCCTAAAATATTCTTTCTCACTTTCTTTGCTGGAGTGGTTTAAGCGACTTGTAGGTCAAAAACAGTCTATTGAAAGTAATTTGGTTGTGTGCCAAAAGATCAATTTTGTAGCTAAAAGCTACTTATTGTTAACCGCAGACATAGCTGATTAAGTAAAACTATAATCTCTTTAAGTAAGTGCTAGAAACCACAAACACTGGAGTCAGGTACTTATAAAACACAAAGGGACAGCCACAGGAAATCCTTCCAGTACTCTCCTATGACTGAGCGAGCCTGATGTTTTACATGCATCCTGTGAAGGGAATAGCATGGGGCAGCTCCTTTTAGTCTCCACATTTAATTACACTAAACGACATGGATGAAACCACAATCTATATGATGCCTTCCATTTAGCTTTAATCCTGTCCATTTTCTTATTGAAAATATAGACCTGAAGTCGGGATCACTTTTCTTGGTCCGGAGTTTGATGTATTGGGAGATTCACTGAAACCTATTAAGCTCAATTACAGATGACCCATGCACTCACTGTCAGTCAAGTTAGGTCAACGACTGAATACTTATATCCATGAACTTGAGGTCAATAGGTCCAGAAAGGTAGCATTTAGAAAAATATTAAAAATAATTAAAAAAAACCCTCATGCTTCAAACTGATGTCATTGCATGACACATAACATCTGGTGAGATATTTGCTTATATCTAACCATATGAGATATTCGAGTAGAGAAACTTTTTTAGTTCTCCAAGGAATCAGCCATCAATTTTTATATTTGCACATGATTTCCATTGACTGATAAGGGTTGTGGCTGTTAGAACAATGCTAAAGTTTCATCAACAAATGCACTTGGTGGTAACCCAATAAGGCTGCCAGGTCATGGGCACTTTCACCAGGATGGTGAATGTTGCTCGTCGTCACATGCAGCACATAGCCATCTTGATTGGAACGTATATTACATAGTTCAAGGTGGGCAATGATAGCTGAGATATTTCTAATGTCAAGTGTAATTAACATATCTGGTATCAAGTCAAAGATGTAGAGTTATAAGTGGTGCCAATTCTTGTATGTAAAATTTTAGGAGATGTTCCAACTGTAATATGCTGAAATATATTGTGGCGCATAGAAAATGCATGCCAACAAGAAATGAGGAACTCTTTAAAAAATTCACTCTTTTCTAATCCACAGTGACTCTCAAACCTGGTGGATTAATCCTACCATCTCTAGAGATTAATAAATGAAAAACATTTTCTTTTCTATTGAGTCGTCAAAATGTGATAAATGGTCAAATTTGGAGATTCTACCATCACTGTTGTCAATATTTGGTAGCAAGCTATGTATACATGTCCGTTAATAACGAGTCAAGTGTAAAACATTTATGGTCATAACTGGCACATAAAAGTCTAATACTTATACCTCAGATATAATATTTACCAGTTGTGACAGCTTTCAGTTGTACTGTGTTTAACAACTTCTTTGGAGAGGGGGACTTGTACATAGGGGCCGTATTATAGTAGTTATATTCTTGTACATAGGGAGGCAGTATTATAGTAGTTATATTCTTGTATATAGGGAGCAGTAATATAGTAGTTATATTCTTGTACATAGGGGGCAGTATTATAGTAGTTATATTCTTGTATATAGGGAGCAGTATTATAGTAGTTATATTCTTGTATATAGGGGGCAGTATTATAGTAGTTATATTCTTGTATATAGGGAGCAGTATTATAGTAGTTATATTCTTGTATATAGGGGGCAGTATTATAGTAGTTATATTCTTGTACATAGGGGGCAGTATTATAGTAGTTATATTCTTGTATATAGGGAGCAGTATTATAGTAGTTATATTCTTGTATATAGGGGGCAGTATTATAGTAGTTATATTCTTGTATATAGGGGGCAGTATTATAGTAGTTATATTCTTGTACATAGGGGGCAGTATTATAGTAGTTATATTCTTGTATATAGGGAGCAGTATTATAGTAGTTATATTCTTGTATATAGGGGGCAGTATTATAGTAGTTATATTCTTGTATATAGGGGCAGTATTATAGTAGTTATATTCTTGTACATAGGGGGCAGTATTATAGTAGTTACATTCTTGTATATGGGGCAGTATTATAGTAGTTCTATTCTTGTCCATAGGAGAGGATAGACGTGTGCTTGTGAGCTCCCTGTTAGGACTATGCATGGCTTCTGACCCAGGTGGAGGGGAGGGGTCCTGGGCTGATGATCCTGGGAAAGCCCAGAGTCTGGAGTTTGGCCTGCAGCATGGAGATGGTGGAGGTGATGATCTGGAAATGGTGGCTGGTGAGTCAACTGAATCTCACGATGTTGGTGAATTGTGCACAAAAATGACAAAGAAAAATATCTTTAAAATGGAAATGCAAGTTCGCAAGTTGAGAACTGAAATTAACCAAGAGACTGATCCAAAGGCCAAGCTGATGAAATGTGAGTGTCTGGATGTTTGCACACGTGAGCTGGTGATATTGAAGGAGAGATTGCAGAAAGAATCATGCACAGTACCCAAAATAAAGAACTGGGCAATTGAGAACAAAAGGGAGACCAGAGCCCAAACTGTGAAGAGAAAAAATATCATTGCAAAAAAAGACACTGACTATAAGACTGTGTATAATATTGTGGAGCAGGGAAACCCTGGAAGATATGAGTGTGCAGTGGCTGGAGGATCACATCTCTCATCATGTGTGGGGTCTGTGCAATCAGCCAACACAAATGCTGCTAAAGCTGCAGAGAAATGTGTGCCAGCTGACGAGGGGTTAACTGCAGTAGACTCTATGTGCAGTACTGATGAAGTGAATGCGAGTGGCACTCCTGGGAGTGAGCAAGAAAGTGCCTCATGTCCTGATATTGTAAGTGAGACTTCGCTCAGCGCGGTGATTGACAGTCTGATATCGGATGAACCAGCGGCACAGGCTGAGGCGGACATTGCAGACCCTGTTCTGGAGGTTCAGCCACCCGCAGTGTCAGTGAATGGAGTGCAGGTTACACAGCGATCAGGAGCAGACACAGGAGGATCTGCAGTACAATCAGCTGAGGAGAGGTCCAGTCCTGACCCACCTGCTGACAGACCTCAGTACAGGAGTCTGTTCTCCAGCGTCACAAGACCGACTAACCCCGCACCTCAGAGGAGGAACGCGGTCAGAATCAGGTACTCCGGACCAGAGGAAAACCTCCCCTCCAGACTCCACATTGGGAAAGTTTTGTTGAAGGAGTTTATGAAGTTTAAAGCTTCTGAGGTGTTCGCTCTGATCCACATTCCCTCCAGCAGGAATTATGACATCAGTTTCAAGCTGCAATATAGTCTAGACTTATTCTGGAGTATTTATAATGATACAAAGGAGCACGCGATGTGGGAGCATCTACATGTCATCCAGCTGACTAAACCCCAGGTAGTCACCGCCACCGTCCTGTTCCAGTCTGAGGTGGTGGCTCTGGCAGATTTGCAGCACTGGTTGAGCAGATATTGTGAGGTGAAGAGGCTGCCAACAAAGATCTATGATGAGGAGGAGATCTGGAATGGAGGATATTCTGTCAAGATCCAGCTGGTTCAGGAGAATGGAGTGACCAGACATCTGCCGCACTCCTTCTACCTGGGCTCGGAGAGAGGCGTATGTTACTACCCTGGTCAACCGCGACTGTGCCATAGATGTGGGGGCAGACACCTGGCATTCAACTGTTCCCGTATTAAGTGCTCACTATGTGGTCAGTTTGGGCATGTGAAGGACGATTGTACAGGACCTGTCATCTGTAACCTGTGCTTAGGACCTGGACATACATTCCGGGAGTGTCCACATGCAAAACATAATAAGGAGGAGACCTTTAAAGGAGCCATGGAGGAAGACCAGGAGGATGTCTCCATATGTGTAGATACAACCCCAGAACCTGGAAGCCCCAACGATGATGTGAGCCAAAGTACCAGAGATCGTGCTCCAGAGACGAATGTCCCATCTGTGGATGCTGCACAAGTGTCACCAGCCACTGAAAATAGAGGTCATGCTAAAAGCAAAATATCCAGTCACTCTGTCACCAAACATCTGCCCGACACCAGTAAGGAACCAGCTGATCCAGCCGCAGCGACCAGTAAAAAACAAGCTGGGCCAGCCGCAGCGACCAGTAAAAAACCAGCTGATCCAGCCTCAGCAACCAGTATCGATGAGGAGGGATTTCAGCCGGTTAAAAGGAGAAGTAAAACAGATGATTCTTCTAGGAAAAAAATCACTGCTGCAAAGAAATCACCGGAGTCTCCAGTGCTGGCGATAACTGGGGGACGTTACTGTGCGCTGGGGGAAGATGACCAGGAAGAAGAAGCAGAGATGGAGCAAGTCTCCTCACACAACCCAGATGACGAACCTCAGGATGAAGACGCTGACCCCCCAATGTCCACCAAAAGATGGGGTGTTACAGGACATAGCAGTGGAAGAAGGAAAAAAAGTAGGAAAGACATGTAACCAGGATGAGGCTGAAAATCACCTCCTATTAACGTGAACAGTGTGAAGAATAGGAGCAGGCGGCGGACGATATTCCGGCGTCTGTCTGACGACAAAACCAATGTCCTCTTTATACAAGAGACTTATCTACAGAGTAATGTCCCTGCTGTGTCCCTGCAGTCACCACATCTAGTGGGACAGTGAAGCTCTTTGCTGCTGTATGGAGACTTCTACCCAGAACTCCGTTTATATCATAGAGGCTTACTATATGTCATAAATGTGGTGACCATGTACCCTCTGTGGTGTGCGCGATGCTGCCCGGTCACCAATAAAGAAGAACTCTCCTGAAATACTGTCTAGAATAATATCATGAAAAATAGTTGAAACAATCTATACTGGAGCAATATTCATATATTATGGTTTGTTTAATGATTGTGATGTTATTAAGAGACAAATGTTTATTTTCTTTATCTGTTATGAGTGTATTGCAAAGGTATTGTAATAATTTGTTGCAATTTTTCAAATAAAAAAGATAATTATGGTATTTATATTCTTGTACATAGGGGGCAGTATTATAGTAGTTACATTCTTGTATATGGGGCAGTATTATAGTAGTTCTATTCTTGTCCATAGGAGAGGATAGACGTGTGCTTGTGAGCTCCCTGTTTGGACTATGCATGGCTTCTGACCCAGGTGGAGGGGAGGGGTCCTGGGCTGATGATCCTGGGAAAGCCCAGAGTCTGGAGTTTGGCCTGCAGCATGGAGATGGTGGAGACGATGATCTGGAAATGGTGGCTGGTGAGTCAACTGAATCTCATGATGTTGGTGAATTGTGCACAAAAATGACAAAGAAAAATATCTTTAAAATGGAAATGCAAGTTTGCAAGTTGAGAACTGAAATTAACCAAGAGACTGATCCAAAGGCAAAGCTGATGAAATGTGAGTGTCTGGATGTTTGCACACGTGAGCTGGTGATATTGAAGGAGAGATTGCAGAAAGAATCATGCACAGTACCCAAAATAAAGAACTGGGCAATGGAGAACAAAAGGGAGACCAGAGCCCAAACTGTGAAGAGAAACAATATCATTGCAAAAAAAGACACTGACTATAATGCTGTGTATAATATTGTGGCGCAGGGAAACCCTGGAAGATATGAGTGTGCAGTGGCTGGAGGATCACAACTCCCATCATGTGTGGGGTCTGTGCAATCAGCCAACACAAATGCTGCTGCTGCTGCTAAAGCTGCAGAGAAATGTGTGCCAGCTGACGAGGGGTTAACTGCAGTAGACTCTATGTGCAGTACTGATGAAGTGAATGCGAGTGGCACTCCTGGGAGTCAGCAAGAAAGTGCCGCATATACTGACATTGTAAGTGAGACCTTGCTCAGCGCAGTGATTGACAGTCTGATATCTGATGAACCAGCGGCACAGGCTGAGGCGGACATTGCAGACCCTGTTCTGGAGGTTCAGCCGCCCGCAGTGTCAGTGAATGGAGTGCAGGTTACACAGCGATCAGGAGCAGACACAGGAGGATCTGCAGTACAATCAGCTGAGGAGAGGTCCAGTCCTGACCCACCTGCTGACAGACCTCAGTACAGGAGACTGTTCTCCAGCGTCACAAGACCGACTAATCCCACACCTCAGAGGAGGAACGCGGTCAGAATCAGGTACTCAGGACCAGAGGAAAACCTCCCCTCCAGACTCTATATTGGGAAAGTTTTGTTGAAGGAATTTATGAAGTTTAAAGCTTCTGAGGTGTTCGCTCTGATCCACGTTCCCTCCAGCAGGAATTATGACATCAGTTTCAAGCTGCAATATAGTCTAGACTTATTCTGGAGTATTTATAACGATACAAAGGAGCACGCGATGTGGGGGCATCTACATGTCATCCAGCTGACTAAACCCCAGGTAGTCACCGCCACCGTCCTATTCCAGTCTGAGGTGGTGGCTCTGGCAGATTTGCAGCACTGGTTGAGCAGATATTGTGAGGTGAAGAGACCGCCAACAAAGATCTATGATGAGGAGGAGATCTGGAATGGAGGATATTCTGTCAAGATCCAGCTGGTTCAGGAGAATGGAGTGACCAGACATCTGCCGCACTCATTCTACCTGGGCTCGGAGAGAGGCATATGTTACTACCCTGGTCAACCGCGACTGTGCCATAGATGTGGGGGCAGACACCTGGCATTCAACTGTTCCCGTATTAAGTGCTCACTATGTGGTCAGTTTGGGCATGTGAAGGACGATTGTACAGGACCTGTCATCTGTAACCTGTGCTTAGGACCTGGACATACATTCCGGGAGTGTCCGCATGCAGAACATAATAAAGAGGAGACCTTTAAAGGAGCCATGGAGGAAGAGCAGGAGGATGTCTCCACATGTGTAGATACAACCCCAGAACCTGGAAGTCCCAGCGATGATGTGAGCCAAAGTACCAAAGACCCTGCTCCAGAGACGAATGTCCCATCTGTGGATACTGCACAAGTGTCACCAGACACTGAAAATAGAGGTCATGCTAAAAGCAAAATATCCAGTCACTCTGTCACCAAATCATCTAAACATCTGCCCAACACCAGTAAGGAACCAGCTGATCCAGCCGCAGCGACCAGTAAAAAAACCAGCTGATCCAGCCGCAGCGACCAGTAAAAAACCAGCTGATCCAGCCGCAGCGACCAGTAAAGAACCAGCTGATCCAGCCGCAGTGACCAGTAAAAATCCAGCTGATCCAGCCGCAGCAACCAGTAAGGAAACAGCTGATCCAGCCGCAGCGACCAGTATGGATGAGGAGGGATTTCGGACGGTTAAAATGGAAAGTAAATTAGTCGATTGTCCTAGGAAAAAAATCACTGCAGCAAAGAAATCACCGGAGTCTCCAGTGCTGGCGATAACTGGGGGACGTTACTGTGCGCTGGGAGAAGATGACCAGGAAGAAGAAGAAGAAGCAGAGATGGAGCAAGTCTCCTCACACATCCCAGACAACCTCAGGATGAAGCTGCTAACCCCCCAATGTCCACCAAAAGATAACGGGACATAGTAGTGGAAGAAGGAAAAAAAAGTAGGAAAGACATGTAACCAGGATGAGGCTGAAAATCACCTCTATTAATGTGAACAGTGTGAAGAATAGGAGCAGGCGGCAGGCGATATTCCAGCGTCTGTCTGACAACAAAACCAATGTCATCTTTATACAAGAGACTTATCTACAGAGTAATGTCCCTCCTGTGTCCCTGCAGTCACCACATCTAGTGGGACAGTGAAGCTCTCAGCTGCTGTATGGAGACTTCTAGCCCGAACTCAGTTTATATCATAGAGGATTCCTATATGTCATAAATGTGGTGACCAAGTACCCTCTGTGGTGTGCGCGATGCTGCCCGATTACCAATAAAGGAAGAACTCTCCTGTAATACTGTCTAGAATAATATCATGAAAAATAGTTGAAACAATCTATACTGGAGCAATATTCATATATTATGGTTTGTTTAATGATTGTGATGTTATTAAGAGACATACGTTTATTTTCTTTATCTGTTATGAGTGTATTGCAAAGGTATTGTAATATTTTGTTGCAAGTTTTTAAATAAAAAAGATAATTATAGTAGTTAAATTCTTGTACATAGTGGGCAGTATTATAGTAGTTATAATTTTGTACGTAGGGGCAGTATTATAGTAGTTATATAACTACTGTATATAGGAGGCAGTATTATAGTAGTTCTATTCTTGTACATAGGGGGCAGTATTATAGTAGTTATATTCTTGTACGTAGGGGCTGTATTATAGTAGTTATATTCTTGTATATAGGGGGCAGTATTATAGTAGTTATATTCTTGTATATAGGAGGCAGTATTATAGTAGTTATATTCTCGTACATAGGGGACAGTATTATAGTAGTTCTATTCTTGTATATAGGAGGCAGTATAATAGTAGTTCTATTCTTGTTCGTAGGGGGCAGTATTATAGTAGTTATATTCTTGTATATAGGGGCAGTATTATAGTAGTTATATTCTTGTACATAGGGGGCAGTATTATAGTTCTATTCTTGTATATAGGGGTAGTATTATAGTAGTTATATTCTCGTACATAGGGGACAGTATTATAGTAGTTATATTCTCGTACATAGAGTTGGTCTTGTAATATTACCCTGCATAACTGTAAGCGTTACTAGTGTATTTTTTCCAAAAAGCAATTTGCATTTTTGTTTAGTCTGCATTTGGGAACAATTCTTTTAGCACAGAACGTGGTTCTGTTATCCACTGTCTGCCACATCTGTTACTCAACATTTCAGAAAGTTTGGCCCAGTATATTGTCACTGCTCCAGCATCATAATTAACTATGACAACTCCTGATCAGAATAGAACAAAATGACTCCTATTATACTCATCAAAGGAACACTGTAAATGTCTATAATTAGAACATGTAAAGGATGGAAAAACAGTCGCGAATGATCAAATCTGGAAGTTTCAGATTAAGGAAAAGATGGTACTGATTTTGCTGAGTGAAAAGCAGCGGTAATATATGAGTGCAGTATGGGAACAGTCATAATGAAGGGAAGCATGATTGTGCAATTGATGGAAATTAATAGATATGTATCTAGGAAGCAAATCAGTCAATCTACTGTCAGAAAATTACTTATTGTTTAAATGACGTTTTTATGTTAAAGGGATTGTCCAGGATTAGAAAAAAAGGGTCTGCTTTATTTTTCCAGATACGGCGCCACTCTACTCCATGGGCTATGTCTGGTATTGCATCTGAGCCCTATTCACTTGAATGGGAATGAACTGCAATACCAGTTAATACAGAATCACATGGTAGGTTGACAGTAGGTAAGAGAGACAGCTTATTCATGTAGGTTTTAATATAAAAGAAGCGGCAACGTGTGTTTAATATAAATTTAACATAATTTTCTGTATAGATGGTATTGATGAAAAGAAAGAACATGGTAAATGACTGTGAAAGAATTAATGGACATGTTATAAACCAACTAGAGCAGTTTTTGGCAGTGTGATAAACTTAGCTATACGTGGGAGGGAGAATCCTTGTGCTTTGCATTCATTTATCTTGCTTCTTACATGCTTGTTATAATTATGGCTGTGCATGAAATATCTTTTGATAAGAAGATGAAAACTAATAATAATAGAACACGCATATCATTAATCGCCATATCAGCATGGTGAGTTATGTCGAAAAAAGGTCATTACACAATATACAGAAAAACGGATTCTGATCATATATCATCATGCACACATTACGCTGGGCTTTTATGCCCATGTATGTGCTGATAATTCCCAGTTATTATTCAAAAAAATTTTTTTCCATCCATAAATATAGCAGAGCTGAGCTTATCATTTCGCTTTTTGAGGGGTAGTATCATGATAAATAATTATGTTTACATGCAGGCCGGTATAAAGCAACTAGTGCCTTTAAAGGGTTGCCCACTCCCTCCTTGTAGAACGATCCCTTCTGATCACAAAGTGTCCCCCTGCTGAGACCCTCAGAGATCAGCCTTGATCTGTTAGTAAACAATAAGTGTTCAATTTCCCTGCAGCGCCCCCATAGGGGAAGTGAAGAATTACACAGTGCCCATTCATATCAATGGGTCGTCTGTGTAATGCAGGACAGGTCTTTTAAGGCAAAAGATGCCCTTTTGTGACCGCTCCACTCTGGCCAAGAGATAAAGATTCTGAACAGAAGACCCCCCTCTATTAATTTCAAATTCCACTGTAGGGTATTAGCCAATTTTCCTTTTTATATTTTAGTTTTTCCCTCCCCGCATTCAAAGAGCCATACGTTTTTATTTTTCCATTGATATAGCCATATTAGGGCTTGTTTTTTGCGGGACAAGTTGTAGTTTTTAATGGCACTATTTAAAGCACCATATAATATTGGTTAACTGAAAATAAAATCTTTGTGGGGTGGAAGGGAAACAAAAGAGCTATTTGTAATGAATCGGGGTAGGGAGACGGACAGGTGAGCCCTAATCTACCTGCAACTCAGTCCCTGCCTACTTGCACGGCCCATCCTAAGTGACGGCGTACAACTGGGCGACAGTCCCTATGCTCAGTAAGTGCAAGACAGACAACACAAGACAAGGGCACACAGAAGCAAGGGGGGGGGGGTTGGGGCAGTTGCCCACGGAGACACCGTGAGCAACAGGGAATGGTGAACGAGCCGAATAAAAACGGGAGTACGTAGTAGCAAATCAGAGCAGGAGAATAGTCAGGCAAGTTAGGGTCAACAAGTAACAGCGGTCAATCGGGTGAATAGCAGGAATCGCAGAGCCAGGAAACCAGACAATCACAGGGAAGGAGCATGCTGCAAGTGAGGGTATAAATAGACCAAGGGCAGGAGCTAGAACTGTCAGGCCAGGCTGTGATAGCTTCTCCCTCTCCTCAGCCTGCAAGCCTGAGTGGTAACAGATCGCGGAACTCTAGCAGACCTTGGATCTGATGAGGGCTGATTAACCCCGGGCGTCGACACAGAACCTGTGTCAGGCAAACCCTTTACACTATTCCTCCATTCTTTCATTGTTGTATGGGTTTTGTTTATACAGCGTTTACTGTGTGTCAAAACCGACATGTTACCTTTATTCTGTGGGTCAATACAATTATGGCACTACAAAATTTATTTCGTATTTTTATGTTTTACTATTTGTTTTTTTTTAAAAAAAAGCAAAACTATTTGTTAAAAAACAACAACAATTGTTTTGTATTCCCATATACTGAAACCCATAACTTTTGTATTTTTCCGTTGATTGAGTTGCGTAAGCGCTTGTTTTTTGCGGGGCGAGATGTTTTTATTGGTACCATTTTGTGGTAAATGCGACGTTTTGATCACTTTTTATTTAATTTTTGCGGCGATCTTATGTGAGCAAAAAACAGCAATGGTTGCAATATGAATTTCTTTTTTCCTACAGCGTTTTATCTATGGGTCAAATAGCGTGATATTTTTATATTTTGCACTTTCACGGACGTGGCGATACCAATTATATTTACTTTTTATTGCTTACCAATGTTTTGGTGAAAAAATTCGAAAATGGGAGTTATTTGAACTTTCAGTTATTTATATTATATATATATATATATATATATATATATATATATATATATATATATATATATATTTTTTTTTTTAACAAACGCTTTTTGTTTTTTATTCCCACAGGGGACTTAATCATGCGTTCTTTGGATCGCTCCTGCAAGACACTATAATACTTATGTATTGCAGTGTATTGCCTTTATCTGCGCTCTACTTCTAAGCCTTGTCTCTGCCAAGGCTTACTAATAGATCACAAAAGATAGACCTAGAGACCATCAATAAGCCTCTGGCTGGCATGGCAACCAGTTGAAATCACGGGGAGGCTGTTATATGGACAGAGGCAACCCTTTCCTTTGGTCTAAACGCTCAGATGCCGCGGTTGCTATTGACTTGTGGCATTTGAAGGATTAAACAGGGATCAGAGTCATCCGCAATCCCGGCCGTTGCATGTGGGAGTCAGTTGTTTGAAACAGCTTGCACCTTCCACTTATGGTACGGGCACAGCACCAAACTGTGATGGCGTACATCCAACGCAATAGTACATTGAATGTTACCAAGGGGTTGAAGAGGATTTCCAACCAAAATCTAAAATTGCCCATATGTTAATAAATCAGAAGTTAGAGCAGTAGCCAAAGTTAAGTTATTATGTTTCTTTTACTTAAAGAGATATTGGCATTTTTCTGTTCTATTTCAGTCGCCATTTCCGGAAAAGTGACAACAGGATGTACTTCGATAATGGTTTTCACCTTTTAAACTCAACAACTGATGGTAAAACTGTTGTTGATAGAACATGATGACAAAATGACAACTTTAAAAATACTTTACTCAACCGAATATCCTCATGGGATTATATTGTAATATATACTAGTCCTTCTCAATGAATTAGAATATCATCAAAACGTTCATTTATTTCAGTAATTCAATTCAAAAAGTGAAACTCGTATATTATATAGATTCATTACACCCAGAGGGATCTATTTCCAGCATTGTTTTCTTTTACTGTTGAAGATTATGGTAACAGTTAATGAAAACCCCAAATTTAGTCTCTCAGAAAATTACAATATTATATAAGCCCAATTTCAAAAATGATTTTTAATACCGAAATGTTGTCCTACAGAAAAGTCTGTACAATATATGCACTCAATACTTGGTCGGGGCTCCTTTTGCATGAATTACTGCATCAATGCGGCGTGGCATGGAGGCGATCAGCCTGTGGCACTGCTGAGGTGTTATTAATGTGGCGTGGCATGGAGGCGATCAGCCTGTGGCACTGCTGAGGTGTTATGGAAGCCCAGGTTGCTTTGATAGCGGCCTTCAGCTCGTCTGCATTGTTGGGTCTGGTGTCTCTCATCTTCCTCTTGACAATACCCCATAGATTCTCTATGGGGTTTAGGTCAAGCGAGTTTTCTGTCCACTCAAGCACAGTGATACTGTGGTTATTAAAACAGGTATTGGTACATTTGGCAGTGTGGGCAGGTGAAGTGCCAAGTCCTGCTGGAAAATGAAATCCGCATCTCCATAAAGCTTGTCAGCAGAGGGAAGCATGAAGAGCTCGAAAATTTCCTGGTAGACGCTGTGTTGACTCTGGACTTGATATAACACAGTGGACCAACACCAACAGATGACATGGCTTCCCAAACCATCACTGACTGTGGAAACTTCACACTGGACCGTAAAACACTTGGATTGATGCCTCTCCACTCTTCCTCCAGACTCTGGGACCTTGATTTCCAAATGAAATGCAAAATTGACTTTCATCTGAAATCAAGACTTTGGACCACTGAGCAACAGACCAGTCCTTTTTCCCCTTAGCCCAGGTAAGACGCTTCTGACATTATCGAAAGGAATGTGACAGTTGTAGCCCATGTCCTGGATACGTCTGTGTGTGGTGGCTCTTGAAGCACTGACTCCAGCCGCAGTCCACTTTTTGTAAATCTCCCCCAGATTCTTGAATGGCCTTTTCTTGACAATCCTTTCAAGGCTGCGGTTATCCCTGTTGCTTGTGCACCTTTTTCTACCACACTTCTTCCTTCCTCTCAACTGTCCATTAATATGCTTGGATACAGCAATCTGTGCACAGCAGCTTCTTTAGCAACGTTCTTTCGATTCTTCCCTTCCTTGTGGAGGGTATCAATGACTGTCTTCTGGACAACAGTCAGCAGTCTTCCCCATGATTGTCTAGCCTACTGAACCAGACTGTTGTATTAGAAAAACTTTGCAGGTGTTTTGTGTTGATTAGCTGATTAGAGTGTGACACCATGAGTCTACAATCTTGAACTTTTACCCAATATTCAAATTTTCTGAGAGACTAAATTTTAGGTTTTCATTAACCGTTAGCCATAATCATCAACAGTAAAAGCAAAAATATGCTGGAAATAGATCACTCTGTGTCCAATGAATCTATATAATATATGAGTTTCAGTTTTTGAATTGAATTACTTCAATAAATTAACTTTTTGATGATATTCTAATTCATTGAGAAGGACTAGTATGTTGATTTTAAACCCAAAAAAGGAGACAGATAATCTCTGCATGGATATCTCGTGCACCCCTTTAGTGAGTGCACAACTGTCTACTGAAAGCTTCTGCTCCTGCTATAGTGGACAGGTTTAGAAGAATAAGGGGTGTAGCTACCGGGGTACAGGCAGTGGTAACTGTCGCTGTAGCAGCCGTAGCAGCTGCTATGTGGCCTGCGGCATGTGGGGGCCCATGCCGCCCGCCGACACGGCCCTTCCCATGCCCGGTGGCGCCGCTAGCAGTCATTATGGCTGCTACAGCAATAGCGATGCCACTACGATGCCCCGCCGCCCGGCCTCTAAAATTTATGGGCCGGGGGAATGAGCCCCCTCATGCCCAGTGGTGTTGATAGCACCAGAGGGGGCCCCGGTGCTAGCAACAGCCACCCCCTCTTGCAGTAATTGTACCTGCGCCTATAGCACGCAGGTACAAAAACATGCATTAACGCTGAATGGCCATGCCCGACAATCAGTGTCCTTCTAGGATGCTATCGGTGCGATGACGTCATCATGCCGCTTCTGTTATTAAAAAGCGCTGATTGACGGGACAAGTCATTCTGCCCTGCCAATCATCGCCTTTCAATGACGCTAGCAGAGTGATGATGTCATTGCGTCGCTTGCATCATTCAGCTCCAGCAGACCTGCTCAGAAGGTCTGTATTACCACCGGAAGCCGCGGGAATGGGATCATGTGAGTATGTAAAAAATGTTTTTCTAATAAAACTGTGAGTGGCATTATCTACAGGGGGCTCTATCTACAGGGGGGTCTATATGTGGGAATGTGGAGCACTATATACAGGGGGAGCTATATGTTGGACACTATCTACAGAGGTGGGCTATATGTGGGACAATATATACAGGGGAGGGCTATATGTGGAGCACTACCTGTAGGGGGAGCCATTTGTAGTGCACTATCTATAGGGGTGGACTATATGTGGGACACTATATAATGGGGTGGATTACTTGTGGGACCTCCTGACGAAACGCGCGTCGAATCATTTGTTCATCCAGTACCTGAGGTTGTCGGTCCCGCTCCCCATCATGTCTCAGGGTATGTGCTTGCCTTAATTTTTCCACCACTGATTATCCTTGATGACAATTTCCAGTACATTGTTCTGGCTTTTTGTGTCAAGATTTCTCATGATCACCCTTGTGTATTATACAAGCATTTAGGTTGCACATTGTAATATGTGGGCATGGTAATTCTATGCGCACGTTTTATTCATCTCTCCCTGTGGGTTATGTGAGTGGTTCCCGGCCACTGATGGTTGGTTGACTCTGCCTATGGTCTTTTACATCTGACATTACTGTCTGTATTTCTGTATATGGTTCATCCTTTTTATTCCGTAGTATGTTATTGTGTATTATATTCAATAAAGATTTTCTATTTTTGCATATACTTTTGCATATCATTTCTTTAGGGGCTATGTTCCCTTGTGGTTCGCGTTTAGGCTGTCTACTTGTATAGAAGGGACCCCTGTTTACGCCATTGGTTTGGTTGGAGGTTTTTGTAGGTTGTTCATTTACCTGTGGGACACTATCTACAGGGGGTGGCTATTTGACGGGCACTGTCTACCGGGGTGGGCTGTATGTGGGACACTATATACAGGGGGAGCTATATGTGAGGTACTATCTACAGAGGTGGGCTATATGTGGAGCACTATCTATATGGGAAGCTATATGTAGGGCAACACGGTGGCTCAGTGGTTAGCACTATTGCCTTGCAGCTTTGGAGTCCATATGTGGGTCCTATCTACAGGGGGCTGCATGTGGGGCACTATTTACAGGGGCTTCTATGTAGGGCACTATCTACAGAGGCTCTATGGGGGTCACTAGCTACAGGAGGGCTATGGGGGCACTATGTACAATGGGCATGGTGTGTGTGTGTGTGGGTCACAGTGTATGGTACTATTATAATCAGGGACACAGTGTACGGCGCTATTATAATTAGAGGTGCAGTGTATGGTGCTATTATATTTAGAGGCGTTGAGCATTTTATCTTCGTTTATAGGTGCAGAAATGTTTTAAAAGTGAGAAGCTGAAGGCATCTGAGCGGAAAACTGCAGAAATGGGTCGTGGCCGGGAGAAGTCATCATAAAAGTCTGGACCGGACGGAGAAGAAAAGAAAAAAAGAACTAGAATCTGAGACATCACAGGTGAGTCAATTAATGTAAATGTTTATTCTGCCTCTAATCAGTAATCTAGTCACTGTATGATCTGCAGTAAGATGATGGGAGGTTTGATTTTGATATGATTTTTTTTTGTAAAACAGCATCTCCCAGCATATCCTTACCATTGTTCGGGCAATGCTGGGAGCTGTAGTTTTATGCCGTACAAACCTATCTGGTGTTGTATATATGTATTGTGCTGGGTTCTGGTGCTGTATATATGTACTGAGCTTGATTATGGTGCTGTATATATGTACTGATCTTGGATCTGGGGCTGTATTTATATATTGAGCTTTGTTCTGGTATTGTATATATGTACTGACCTTGGTTCTGGTGCTGCATATATGTACTGAGCTTTGTTCTAGTGCTGTATTTATGTACTGAGCTTTGTTCTGGTGCTGTATATATGTATATGTAGTGAGCTTTGTTCTGGTGCTGTATATATGTCAGAGGTTGGTTCTATTGCTTTATTTAGGTACTGAGATTGTTCTGGTGCTGTATATATGTATTGAGTGTAACATCTATGGCCGTGGACCTTCGTTCTGACTTACCCCCTGACGGCCGCGACCATAGACGAGTGATTGCTGGGAGGCATGCCCCTCCTGGGAGACGCCAGCACTCACTTCTGCATCAAGGTACTGGCTGCCGCAGGTTGCGCGCACATGCCAGTGCTCGGCCTCATATGGCCAGTACGCGCACATGCAGAATATCTTCAAATTTGCCCCGAAGGCCCCTGGACTTTAAAAAGGGCTATGCCCTTCCATTCATTGCATGAGCATTGTTGTGTCACCCTAGTCTGTCTTTGCAAATGGTCCCTTAGTGTTTCCCAGTTCCCAGTGTTCCATTCCTACTTCCAGTACCCAGTATCCCGTGCTACCGTGCCCCTGTGCCTTAAAGTGTTGGAGTCGTGTTGTGCTCTCTGCTGCATCTGCTGTGTTGCACTCTGCCATGCCAGGAGCCTGCCTACTGCCGGAGCCTCATCTCAGCCTGAAACCACCGCTACTGTGTACGTTGCCTCAGGTACCCTTTCCTGAACTATAGACATTGCCTATACCTGTTTGGCCAGCTGCTATCCCGCTACGCAGTACGGCCCAGTGGGTCCACACCCTGCGCTGTGACATTGAGCTTGGCTCTCATGCCATATACAGTGAAGGAAATAAGTATTTGATCCCTTGCTGATTTTGTAAGTTTGCCCACTGTCAAAGACATGAACAGTCTAGACTTTTTAGGCTAGGTTCATTTTACCAGTGAGAGATAGATTATATAAAAAAAAAAACAGAAAATCACATAGTCAAAATTCTATATATTTATTTGCATTGTGCACAGAGAAATAAGTATTTGATCCCTTTGGCAAACAAGACTTAATACTTGGTGGCAAAACCCTTGTTGGCAAGCACAGCAGTCAGACGTTTTTTGTAGTTGATGATGAGGTTTGCACACATGTTAGATGGAATTTTGGCCCACTCCTCTTTGCAGATCATCTGTAAATCATTAAGATTTCGAGGCTGTCGCTTGGCAACTCGGATCTTCAGCTCCCTCCATAAGTTTTCGACGGGATTAAGGTCTGGAGACTGGCTAGGCCACTCCATGACCTTAATGTGCTTCTTTTTGAGCCACTCCTTTGTTGCCTTGGCTGTATGTTTTGGGTCATTGTCGTGCTGGAAGACCCAGCCACGAGCCATTTTTAATGTCCTGGTGGAGGGAAGGAGGTTGTCACTCAGGATTTGACGGTACATGGCTCCATCCATTCTCCCATTGATGCGGTGAAGTAGTCCTGTGCCCTTAGCAGAGAAACACCCCCAAAACATAATGTTTCCACCTCCATGCTTGACAGTGAGGACAGTGTTCTTTTGGGTCATAGGCAACATTTCTCTTCCTCCAAACACGGCGAGTTGAGTTAATGCCAAAGAGCTCAATTTTAGTCTCATCTGACCACAGCACCTTCTCCCAATCACTCTCAGAATCATCCAGATGTTCATTTGCAAACTTCAGACGGGCCTGTACATGTGCCTTCTTGAGCAGGGGGACCTTGCAGGCACTGCATGATTTTAATCTATTACGGCGTACTGTGTTACCAATGGTTTTCTTGGTGACTGTGGTCCCAGCTGCCTTGAGATCATTAACAAGTTCCCCCCGTGTAGTTTTCGGCTGAGCTCTCACCTTCATCAGGATCAAGGATACCCCACAAGGTGAGATTTTGCATGGAGCCCCAGATTGATGTCGATTGACAGTCATTTTGTATGTCTTCCATTTTCTTACTATTGCACCAACAGTTGTCTCCTTCTCACCCAGCGTCTTACTTATGGTTTTGTAGCCCATTCCAGCCTTGTGCAGGTCTATGATCTTGTCCCTGACATCCTTAGAAAGCTCTTTGGTCTTGCCCATGTTGTAGAGGTTAGAGACAGACTGATTCATTGAGTCTGTGGACAGGAGTCTTTTATACAGGTAACCATTTAATACAGCTGTCTTTAATGCAGGCACCAAGTTGATTTGGAGCGTGTAACTGGTCTGGAGGAGGCTGAACTCTTAATGGTTGGTAGGGGATCAAATACTTATTTCTCTGTGCACAATGCAAATAAATATATATAATTTTGACTATGTGATTTTCTGTTTTTTTTTTATATAATCTATCCCTCACTGGTAAAATTAACCCAGCCTAAAAATTCTAGACTGTTCATGACTTTGACAGTGGGCAAACTTACAAAATCAGCAAGGGATCAAATACTTATTTCCTTCACTGTATATATATATATGAGCTTGGTTCTGGTACTGTAAATATGTAATGAGCTTGGCTCTCGTGTCGTATATACGTCAGAGCTTGGTTCTGGAGCTGTAATTATATGGGATCTATTTATAATAACAAAATTGCAGGGCAGAAGGAATCATTTTCAATTCATTGTATATTTAATGGGAACCTGTCAGGTAGTTTTAACCCATTGAATCGCCCAATGCGGTAATACATGACCTGACAATATTTCCAAATGTATGTTTCTTCAGATGCAGCAAAATCTATAAAATCAACTTTGTAAACAGTTCACACTATATGCTAATTACTCATTAAAGGGTTATGGGGCGGTGCCGCTATCCTGAATAGTCACATAGTCCTGCCCCCAAACCCACCTTTCCATGTTTGATTGACATCCCCCTGGCTGATACAACTTTCTCGGATGTGCCATTGCCTTGTACTACTTGGGCACGCATCGTGCAGTGAAGTGTACTCTGCCCGGCTTCATCGCTGCACTGCGCATGCCAGGAGAGTACAAGGCAATGGCGCATCCACAAGAGTTTTAGGAGGCTGGTAGTGATGTAGAAGAGCCAGGGTGATGTCAATCAAAATCTGGGGGGCGCCATTTAAATTTTCGCCTCAGGCAGCAGAGAAGCTAGAATTGGCCCTGAGGCTGCAGGCCACTTTGGGCCTGTAGCCTATAATATGCTGGAAAGACTCCATGCGCAGGCCGACGTGATGATCTCACTACATCACGCTGGTCTGCGCATGTGTCCCGAACCGGAGCCTGTGCAGTGCTCTGTCCATCGCAAGAACGGGGCAAGGTAAGTACAATACTTATTTTTTTTGAGGGGGGGGGGCTATGTGGCACTATATATAAGGGGGGGAGCAGGGTGACACTATATACAAGGGGGGAGCAGGGTGGCACTATATACAAGGGGGGAGCAGGGTGGCACTATATACAAGGGGGGAGCAAGGTAGCACTATATTCAAGTGGGGATCAGGGTGGCACTATATACAAGGCGGGGAGCAGAGTGACGCTATATACAAGGGGGAAGCAGGGGGGCACTATTTACTAGGGGGCTGTGTGGCACTATATACAAGGAGGGGCTGTATGGCACTATACCCAAGGGGGAGTTGTGTGGCACTATACACAAGGGGGAACTGTGTCGCACTATATACAAGAGGCTGTGTGGCACTACTAAGGGGGCGCTTTGTGGCACTACTAAGGGGGTTTGTGTGGCGCTATCTACTGGGGGGGTGTATAGCACTATTTACAAGGGGGAGGGCTTTGGCGCTATCTACAGGAAGCTGTGTGTGGCGCAATCTACACGGGTCTGTGTGTGACACTATCTACTAAGGGAGCCTGTGTGACACTATCTACTAAGGGGGAGCTGTATGGCGCTATATACAGGGGGGGCTTTATGGCATGGTAAATGGAGGCTGGATTTTGCATTGTGGCCCGGAACTTCAAGTTACGCCTCTTGGAGGAATGCTTCAAAACGACCCTGTCTCCCGACCGTAGTAACCAGAACAATTAAGTAAACAGCATAAAAAATAAACAAAAAAAAAAAAGCAAAAACGGAATCGCTGTTTTCCGTATAACCCCCAAACAAGTTATATTAGTTACGCACAAATGTACCCACAACAGGTGCCTAAAATACGTCTTCATAAAACAAGGCAACACAAACCTCCATTTAAAACACAGAAAAGTCAGTTTTAGTTTGATTTTTTAGCAAGGACACCTGGCATCTCTAACCATGAGCACTTTAATAGCTGCCATTAATAGGGTGTCCCACCAGGGATTTATATGGCATTTAGACTAGATATGCCAAAAAAGTCTGAGTGGTGGTGGTCACGTAAGGGATCCTGCTTCCCATTTTCTGCTGTTCTTTGGCTTTTTCTGTCGAAGCTCGCGAACTAGCACCACCATTCTATTTGGGTTGACCCCCCCGTTGGCTTTTATGGCATATCTAGCCAAAATGCCTCCAAAGCCTTTGATGGAAATACCCCTTTAATTGGATTTATGGAAACTGCCAATCATTCGGCCTTTTCTGCTAGGGACAAGAAACAGGCGCCCCCATTCTTGGCGAGTTGGACACTAAATTTTGACTAGTCAATGTGCCACTACATTTTATTATGGGACTTTCCTTTAATGCCTGTCTTTCAGCAACTGTTACCCATTTAGGAGACAGCTAGGGACATATTTTCAGGTATTTTCCTATTGTAGGAAATGTTTTAATAGTTTAGGCTGAACGAGTATTTCCTAAAGTGTGTTTTTGGCATGAAATGATATAAGAAATATCCTAAGATTCATACAGCACAATGACAATATCTTCTATGGTTTACAGAAAAATTTACAAAAACTTTGAAGAGTATATATTTTATTAACCTTTTATAGGTTCAATGGGCACAAAAACTCCCAAAAATGTATTACATAGACCCGTAAATGAGCAATGAAAAGATCCAAACCAAAGGCAGGAACAGGCAGTTGCAGCAGTCACAGATAACAGAGACTTTTTTTCTTGGCAAGATCTACCCAGGTCCAGACTTGACTGATGATACAACTGTTATCTTGACACCAGGCTCTCCCATTTTAAAACTGTTTATGAGAAACAAATATCATCTGAAATGCAGCTTGCCAGACACTAAGTAAATCATGCTTGCAATAATGAATCAAATTTTGCCAGCTGTACCCGCATTGTCATTGTGTATGATGTAACACATTCCGCCCTACTGATACTGCATCCAAATTTGGGCACAAAACCTTCCTTGATCGGCTGGCAAAGTACAAACTAAAGGCACAAAAGAAAAAAAAAATAGAAGACGAGGCCGGGAGTATAGAATGGTATTAACAAGGTGTACATTGATTATACAAACTGCAAATTAAATCCACTCGCAATGTCCAACAAACTGTTGGAACCGTGGAAGTAATGATTAATGGACATTTTTGTGAACCAAAACACATGGCAAATTGTCCCATCTGGACACTTTAAGTCTATGATGGAGACTTTATCTCTGTTTATTTCATTCCGAGCTAAAAGGCTTATAATAAATTGCAATAATCCAAGGAGCCAACCAAGAGGACAGAGAAGCTCTTCAGATAAAAACCAAAATAGAGAGTTCTGTAACCGAGGACCAGATGTATTTTTGGGTTGTGTTCTTGTACACATTTAGCTGAGGCTTTTCAAGTGGTGAAGATTTGCATGTTTGTTTTTTGATACTAATGAATATGTTTTTGATTTACATTTTAGAAAATGGAAACTTTTTTCTTTTTTATACTGCCTAGGCTTTGTAGCTTAATGACTTCCAGAAGACGCTATATTGTCCTCTTTTAACCCTTCGTCATTGGCAACACAAGTATAATCTTTTATTAGTTTGTTTTTATTCTTATATTTTTATTTTGTTTTAATTTTCCCATTGTTTATTTTCTAAGCTAGATAATATTATATACAGCAAAGAAAAAACAAAAACAAACAAACAGGTTTTAGAATTTTTTTTCTCTCTTTTTAATTTTTTTCCCATCAAAGCAGATTGAGAAAAAGTCGTTTTGTGATTTACTTGAGAAGTGTAAATGGTACATCATTTTTAATGGGATTCCTGGGTAGCAATTAGTGAATAGATAATAGGAATGGTAGATAAATAGGAAGAAGACTTGTGAAGAACATTGTGTTCTGTGACATGACTGCTCATAATTTACCTTCTGAAAAGATTGTCATTGCTCGGAATTAGTGGGGAAAATGAAGAAGTGAATTGTGTCTTCAAGTACAGCAAACAGTCTCATTTTTCTACGAGAGATCTTACTTGCTTTGATATTCATCTGCGTGTAAGAACATTTAATGAATTAAACATTTTTTTTTTTTCTGCAAAGGTTTCTCTGTCTTGTGTTTAAGTATTCAACAAGAATCATTGAAATAATACAAGGTGTTCTGTTTGGAGATTTTCTGTCTTTTAATGAATGTGTTACATTGAGACTTGATCTTTTTAGTTCGTTTACACATTTGTTATTTTTTTTACAGTGTGTGGAAGTCCTGGGCATTGAGTATGATATCTATCTATCTATCTATCTATCTATCTATCTATCTATCTATCTATCTATCTATCTATCTATCTATCTATCTATCTATCTATCTATCTATCTATCATCTATCTATCTATCTATCTATCTATCTATCTATCTATCTATCTATCTATCTATCTATCTATCTATCTATCTATCTATCTATCTATCTATCTATCTATCTATCTATCATCATCTATCTCATATCTATCTATCTATCTATCTATCTATCTATCTATCTATCTATCTATCTATCTATCTATCTATCTATCTATCTATCTATCTATCTATCTATCTATCTATCTATCTATCTATCATCATCTATCTCATATCTATCTATCTATCTATCTATCTATCTATCTATCTATCTATCTATCTATCTATCTATCTATCTATCTATCTATCTATCTATCTATCTATCTATCTATCTATCTATCATCTATCTATCTATCTATCTATCTATCTATCTATCTATCTATCTATCTATCTATCTATCTATCTATCTATCTATCATCTATCTCATATCTATCTATCTATCTATCTATCTATCTATCTATCTATCTATCTATCTATCTATCTATCTATCTATCTATCTATCTATCTATCTATCTATCTATCTATCTATCTATCTATCATCTATCTATCTATCATCTATCTCATATCTATCTATCTATCTATCTATCTATCTATCTATCTATCTATCTATCTATCTATCTATCTATCTATCTATCTATCTATCTATCTATCTATCTATCATCTATCTATCTATCTATCTATCTATCTATCTATCTATCTATCTATCTATCTATCTATCTATCTATCTATCTATCTATCTATCTATCTATCTATCTATCATCTATCTATCTATCTATCTATCTATCTATCTATCTATCTATCTATCTATCTATCTATCTATCTATCTATCTATCTATCTATCTATCTATCTATCTATCTATCGTTATAAGGCTTCATTTTTTGCTTGTATTCGCCTAATGTTAAATAAGTTTGTATACTATCATTTGGTTATATAAGTGAATTAATGTCCATCTTTCCTTTTAGAGGCCTTGTTCCTTAATAGTAGAACTGAAAGTCTTAGTGGATTATTTTGCAGGACCCCAAAGTGGGGGTGGACCCCAATACAACAAATAGCATATCTCCTAATAAGGGGGCACCTGAAATCTATTTAAGGCTCCCAGTTTGGATGCTGATGAGCCAAATAAAAAATATTAGCTTGTACACTCATTTTGTTACACTCAAAAATCCATTGTAAGGATATGTGCACCTGCTTCCAAGTGATTTGAAATCCATTGCAAAAATCTGCACATGCCACAGGTGGATGCTGTTGTGGATTTCACCCGTTGCATAATAATGGATGAAATCCACAGCACAACCAGAACAGTGCCAAAGATGCTCGATTGGATTACGATCTGGAGAATCTGGAGGCCAAGCCAGCACCTGGAACTTTTTGTCATGTTCCAAGTATTCCTAAACAATTGTTGCAGTGTGGCAGGCACATTATCCTGCTGTAAGACACCACTGCCATTAGGGAATACTATTACCAAGATACATGTCATAGTAACATCTACATTAATGCTAAGACCCAAGGTTTTCCAGAATAACATTGTCCACGTGCCTATTGTCCCTGCTTTCGAAGACGGACAGGGATCAGAAGGGGAGTCTGACCGGTCTACAGCTACACAGCCCCAAACACAGCAAACTATGATGCCCTGTGAGTTTTGACACCTTTCTACCATATCCAGCAGTAACATTTTCAGCAATTTGTGCTACAATAGTTCTTCTGTGGGACTGGACCAGAGGCTGCTCAAATATATTATTGAGCTTTCGGCATCCAAAACCCTATCGCCAATACACCAGTTGCCCTTCCTTGGACCAGTTTTGGTAGGTACTAACCACTGCATGCCGCGAACATCCAACAAGAACGGCCGTTTTGGAGATGCTATGACCCAGTTGTCTAGCCGTCACAATTTGGCCCAAAGTGACTCAGATCCTAGGCTTGCCCATTTTCAACTTCAACAACTGACTGTTCACTTGCTGCCTAATATCTCCCACCCCTTGTCAGGCGCCATTGTAACCAGATCATCAATGTTATTCACTTCACCTGTCAGTGGTTTTACTGTTATGGTTGATCGGTGTATATAATATGCTTATCTATTTATATTTTGAAGTTCTGAACCTATATGGAAAATGTAATGTTCATATTCGTTATTTTCCAGGTCTCCAATTAAGCCGTCTTATACTTTTGCAGGTATGTGACATGTCTCACATTCATGATGAACAATGCCACAGGTAGTTGCCTACAGAACGATTTCTTGACATAAAAGCATAATTGTGCACAAAATGAAAAGCTATCAATCTATTTACAAATAATGTGCGCCCTCCCGTAACCCTACTTACAAGCTAAAATGACACTTCATAAGAGCACAGTATTTTTATTTTCAACACTATTAGCTGTTAAATTAATTTTCTGCTCTTGTTCACGGCCTTTATTGTTGACATTTTCCTGTTCACATAAACTTGCTGCAAATTACTGTGGCTGAGTACAATGGCTTCCTATAGTTCTTTCCATAGAGAACGTGTTGCAGCTCAAATGAATTGTTTAGATTGACACGCTCAATATGAGTATAAGTCTTTAAAGTGGACTTGTCAGCTACCCATGATTTGGAGAATATTCTTACTCAATTCTTTTAAGACCACATAGACATGAGATATTGTGCTGATTTCCCAGAGATGGGGCAACTGCCTTAACAGGAGTGGGCATAAATATTATTGCAAGGCCTTGTTCACACGGCACTCAAAAACAACAACGTGTAAACATGTCAAAAACGCTAGTGTTTTTGTAAAGTGCTTTTAAAATAAAGGCGTTTTTGATGTGTGTTTTTTTGCTGTTCTTTTTACTTATTTTGTTCGCGTTTTGTCACGTTTTTTGGCGTGTAATTAGGACTCCCATTGACTATGGAAATTAGGCACGTTTTCGTGTGCTTTTTGCGGAAAGGATTGACCTGACGCTTCTTTTTTTACACGACACGTCTTTTAAACACGTGAGCGTAAATAACCTGCGTCATATCCACTACAATGCGCTTTCTTATTGATGTCAATGGGAAGCTTAATGCATGTGTTGACGCATTTTTGACGCGTTCTTCATCGCGTAAAGCGCGTCAAAAACGCATCGAATACACGCTTTGTGAACAAGGCCTTATTGTTATTATTGGTTGTCCTCCCTCCGAAACCGCCATTCACAAGCTGATATAGCCAGGGGCAGTCATGGCTGGCCATACATTTTCCCTGCATTTTTGGACTGGACCACCAGAGTACCCACAGATCCTACACTGACCCAGTGTCTGACAAAATAATAATCCCCATGGCCTAGCAGAAGCAGACCAAAAAAATGCTCCTTTTTGGAGAAGACTTTGGAGCCAATCACTTGCCATCCAGGTTAGTTTTTTTATAAAGTTAACTTATACAACCTTATTAATGATAATGAATGTCCAAATATATCTGTATAGAAGAAGGTGGCTCAAGTAACCCCAGTGTGACATTGAAGGCCGACCTTCAAGGCAAGACAACCCTTTTAATATTAAAGGGGTTGTCAAGTTTCAGCAAATTAATGTTATTTTTTTGCCTGATTAAAAGTTATACATTTTTCTAATATAATTTCTGTATTATTTCCTCATGGTTTTCAAGATCTCTGCTTGATGTTATTCAGTAGGAACATTCATTTCTTACTTCCAGTGTATAAAATTCTGTCCATGATCATGTGATGGACACATAGGTGCTGGGATCGTTACAGGGTCATGTGATGGACACACAGGTGCTGGGATCGTTTCAGGGTCATGTGATGGACACACAGGTGCTGGGATCGTTACAGGGTTATGTGATGGACACAGAGGTGCTGGGATCGTTACAGGGTCATGTGATGGACACACAGGTGCTGGGTTCGTTACAGGGTCATGTGATGGACACATAGGTGCTGGGATCATTACAGGGTCATGTGATGCACACACATGTGCTTGCATTGTTAGAAGACACAGACCTTATACACATACTGTAAATGCAACGAGCCATGCACCTGTGTGTCCATCACACATCTTGAAAAACATGAGAAATTAATACAGAAAGTATATTGGAAAAATGTACAACTTTTACAAAAAATAACATTAATTATCTGAAACTGGACAACCCCCTTAAACTCCATAAAGTTACTGACATCCGGCCACTCTATTAATAGTATTTCTTCAGAATTTCCTCCCTTCTGTTTAGGTCTTCTGGCTTCATGGATCGTCTCCATCTTGTTGCTGGTTATCTCTTTCTTATTTTCCCTTCAATCAACCAAGCACAAGTGAATGGCACGTCTACATAATGTATACATAATAGATATATTCAGTATGACCATTTGCAATTGGCAGGGGCGTAACTAGGAAAGACTGGGCCCCATAGCAAACTTTTGACTGGGGCCCCCTCCGCTGGGTATCACACAACCCCCCCTTGTAGATAGTGCCTCCCTATAGATTCCACCACACAGCGCCCCCTATAGATAGCACCATACACAGCCCCCTGTAGATAACGTCTTACAGCCCCAATCCCCCCTGTAGATAACTGAATTTTAACGGTAAATAGATTACAAAGTTGATCTGTCCACGTATACTATTAGATTAGCATAAATTGTTTGAAAAGTTAGTGTTTATTTTAGTGTTTATTTTAGTGTTTATTGTAGTGAACCTATGTGACCAACCACTTCACACTTAAATTCTGACCGGGACAGCTTCAGAGGAGCATTCTAAAGATGACATCTTGTGACAGATATCGGGACAGATTATGTGCAATCTACAAATTGTGATTATTCTCAAAGGCCAATAATCCATTTAGTATATCTTGTCCATTATAATGACGACTTTGAGATTAAAAAAAAAATGGTTGCATATAAATAATGGACAAATGATTCAGATCCCCATCATAAACATTACAGAGCTCTTGAAGTATCTTCATATCCAGCGAACCCCTTGATCCGACCCTGCGTTTGTAAATCAAGTCCGATTAGGTAAGATGAACGCTTACATTCCTTATCCCCATAGATAAAATAACATTACAATATATTTGACATACAAATGACAATTCTAATTCCCCTTATTACTGCTGATCACTGAGCAGGAGGATGATGTATTATGAAATATGTGATAAGTGCACTTCTGTCTCGTAGCCAATTCCCTCCTGAACGAAAATCTCTGCATAAGCATTTTTTTGCAAATGTTTCAAAATTAGATTTGTTATCATTATGACTGTATCCCTGCTAATATGTTAACACATTGCGGATTATGTGTCAACCACCGCAGGAAAAAGCATAGTGATGCTACATATCACAACCAATGAGAGAAGTGCTTACATTTCTAATGACGTCGGAAACCTTATTGGTTGATTGATTGACCATTATTCTTACTTGTAATAGTTTTATATTTAGAGGAGCTATTTATTATGCATCTCCCTTTCAGTAAATATTACATAGTTACATACTTGCATAGGTTAAAAAAAGACATCAGGTTCAACCTGTCTCAATAAATTACCCATCATTCATTGCTTGATTAATTATAACCCTCAATGCCATTCGTCAGTAAATAATCATCTTGCCTTTTTTTAAATGCTGACATACTTTCTGCCATCACTACCTCTTGGGGTAAGGCATTCCATAGCTTGACCACTCTAACTGTAAAGAACCCTTTCCTATATTGATGTCTGAAACGTCTTTCTTCCACATGCAACGGGTGTCCCCTGGTGTAGAGTCCTTGGAAGGAACAGATCATGTGCTAGTTCTCTGTATTGACCACACATATACATATAGATGTTAATGAGATCACCCCTAAGACGTCTTTTTTCAATGCTGATCAAGCCCATTTTTTCTAGCCTTTCATTGTAAGCGACACCCCCCATCCCATTTAATAATCTAGTCCCCCTTTTTTGAACGCTCTCCAGTGCTCTTATATTCTTTTTACAATGTGGAGCCCAAAACTGAATTCCATATTCTAAATGTGGCCTTACAAGGGATTTATAGAGGTGTAATATTACATTTAAATCACTGGTTTTTATGCCTCTTTTTATACACCCTAAAATCCTATTACTTTTGCAGCTGCTGCCTGACATTGAGTGCTGCTGCTTAGCTTATTTGTTACAGGAATACCCGGGTCCTTATCTTGTTCCATTATCCCCAGTTTTATTCCATTTAATGTATATAAACTAATGCTATTATTGCGTAGTTCGTGCATTACTTTACATTTATAAACATTAAATTTCATCTGCCATGTTTTTGCCCATGCTGCCAGCTTATCTAAGTCTTTCTGTAATATTTTAAAGTCAAGCTGAGTTTTAAGTATCCTACAAAGTTTTGTATCGTCAGCAAAAACTGGCACCTTGCTATCAATTCCATACACGACGTCATTAATAAAGAGACTAAAAATAATTGGGCCTAACACTGATCCTTGGGGTACCCCGCTGCTGACTTCAGCCCATTTTGTGTAAGTTCCATTTATAACAACTCTTTGTTTTCTGTCTCTTAACCAATTCCTTACCCACTTGCATACACGTTCCTCCAGTCCATGTGTCTGTAGTGTAGCGTCCATGGCCGCGGGCCGTCGGGTTTTCTCACCTCCCGACGCCCGCAGTCATGGATCTGTTCCATCCGCTCCGGTCCGCTGTGTCCCGTAGGGTGCGCGCGCACGCTCGTGTCCGCTCTTAACCTCTTCACGCGCTGCGCCGCAACTGTACGTCCTGCAGAGAGCTTGCTTCCCGCATCAGGACGTACAGTTGCGGAGTAGATCCCGGCGCACACCGTCCTAACGGACAGTGTTCGGAAACCGGGAGGTCAGCTGTCCCCGACAGCTGACACTCCAGTCTTGCCGGTCAGCGAACCATCACAGCTGATTTAGGCAATTAACCCCATAAATGCGGCGACTGATTGCGTTCGCCACATTTAAAGGGCTTGAAGTGATTGTGGAGGCTGCCGGTGCTTGTCGTGGCAATCGGAGGCCATGTACGGAGGCCATGTACGGAAGCCTCGGAGGAGCAGCCTCCGGCCGGTCCTCCGAGGCTTCCTGTCACTGTGACTGTCACGTCACAATGACCGTTGGAATGCATTCCACTACGTGTGTAGTGTAATGTATTCCAGCAGCGATCAGAGCTGCAAGTGTTAGTATCCCCTAGTGGGACAAGTGAAAAAAGTAAAAAAAATGTTTTAAAAAAAGCGTAAAAATAAAAGTTAGAAGTTACATAAACAAACACTGCTTTTTTTCCTATAATAAGGTTTTCATTATAGGAAAAAAATGAATACGTTAAAAAAAGTACACATATTTGGTATCACCGCGTTCGTAATGACCCAAACTATAAAACTGTAATGTTATTTTTTCCCGCACGATGAACACCCCAAAAAAATTCAATAAAAAACGACACCAGAATCGCTATTTTTTGGTCAACACCCCTACCAGAATAGAGAATAAAAAGTGATGAAAAAGTCGCATGTACCCGAAAATAATACCGATAAAAACTACAACCCGTCCCGCAAAAAACAAGCCCTTACACCACTTTTTTGACTGAAAAATAAAAAAGTTACGGCTCTCAGAATATGGTGACACAGAAAATTAATTATTTTATAAAAAAGTGATTTTATTGCGGAAACGCTGCAAAACATAAAAAAAACCTATATACATCTGGTATCGCCGTAATCGTACCGACCCGCAGAATAAAGGAAAATTGTCATTTATAGTGCACGGTGAACATTCATTGTCAGAATTGCTTGTTTTTGGTCACCCGGCTTGCAAATAAATTTAATAAAAAGTGATCAAAAAAATCGCATCTACCCCAAAATGGTACCAATGAAAAGTAAAGATTGTCCCGCAACAAATAAGCCCTCACACGGCTCCGGTGGTGAAAAAATAAAAAAGTTCTGGCTCTCAGAATATGGCGATGCAAAATGTGCTGAGTGTTCCAAAATCGGATAAGATCGGGCGCCATTTATCAGTGCGACACCGGCCACACATCTATGAATTATTATTTATTTACCGCATTACTATACCCTCTTATTATGCCCTGATGTTCTCCGCACAGATTACATAAACCCAGGGGCGTAGCTAGAGGCTCATGGGCCCCGATGCAAAAATTCTTACTGGGCCCCCCCCCCCCGCAAACTTCTCATGGCCGACGGTCCGCTTTCAGCTGCATCGCTGGGTCTCCTAAGTGACCCAACAATGCAGCACTAGCAGCCGGGGCGTCACTAAGGCTGGGTTCACACACACTATTTACGGACCTAATTCGGGCGTTTTAGCATTGAATTACGTCCGAAAATGCGGCTCAAAAGCGTCGGAAAACATCTGCCCATTCATTTGAATGGCTCTTACGATGTTCTGTGCCGACGGTCATGTTTTTTACGCTGTCAAAAGGCGGCGTGTAAAAAAGTGCCTGTCACTTCTTCAGACGTAAATGGAGCCGTTTTCCATGGACTCCATAGAAAACCAGCTTCAATTACTTCCGTAATGGACGCAGCGATAGACGCCTGCACATGCCATTACGGCTGAAATTACGGTGCTATTTTCTCCTGAAGACAGCACAGTAATTTCAGCCGTAACAGACGCTGCCGTGTGAACATACCCTCAGGGCTTAAAATGTCCGGGAAATAGCCCCAATACATATGTGTCCACCCCAAAAAAAAATGTGTGTATATGAGACAGCATAGCATATCTATAGCACTACGACCCTATAAACTATGGATAGGATTAGATACAGTGGCTGAGCAGACAGTATCACACATGATAGGATTAGATACAGTGGCTCAGAAGGCAGTATCACACATGAAAGGATTAGATACACAGCTCAGCAGACAGTATCACATATGATAGGATTAGATACAGTGGCCCAGCAGACAGTATCACACACGATAGGATTAGATACAGTGGCTCAGCAGACAGTACCACACATGATAGGATTAGATACAGTGGCTCAGCAGACAGTACCACACATGATAGGATTAGATACAGTGGCTCAGCAGACAGTATCACACATGATAGGATTAGATACAGTGGCTCAGCAGACAGTATCACACATGATCGGATTAGATATAGGGCCCAGCAGACAGTATCATACATGATTGGATTAGATACACAGCTCAGCAGACTGTATCACACATGATAGGATTAGATACAGGGCCCAGCTCGCTGACATTGCGGCTCCAACGCTGGACCCAGGATAGGTAAGAATAATAATTTTGCTTCTTTATGCGTTACTGATTACTTTTGTGTGTTTGTGTTTTTTTACAGGTTCGGTTGTTGGACTTCGGATTCGAGGACGACTTCAATGACGACGTTTTTTTTATTCTCAATAAAATGGTTAATGAGGGTTGTGTTTTTTTATTTCAATAAAATATTTTTTCTATGTGCTTGTATCTTTTTAAACTTTATTATCATCGCCTTAGTAATGGCCGCTGGCTGATTGACAACCTCCATTACTAAGGTGGGGCTTAATGTTAGCCGGTGCAGAGGCTACACTAACCCCCATTATTACCCCGGTACCCACCGCCACCAGGGGTACTGGGAAGAGCCGGGTACAAACCAGTACCCGACCATCTGTAGTGACAGGCAGGCACCGGGGTGGCCGCAGGCTGGTAGTATTAGGCTGGGGAAGGCCAAAAACAGTGGCCCTTCCCACCCTTGTAATGCTGCCTGCTGCTGCTGTGTTGTATCTGGCTGGTTATGAAAATTGGGGGGGACCCGACATCGTTCTTTCCAATTATTTTTTATTTTTTTTTAAATGACGTGGGGTCCCCCCCATTTTCATAACCAGCCAGATACAATAAAGCAGCAGCAGCCTAGCATTACCAGGATGGGAAGGGCCACTGTTTTTGGCCTTTCCCCTCCTGATAATACCATCCTGCGGCCACCCCAGTGGCCGACCATCACTACAGATGGTCAAGTACTGGATCGTACCCGGCTCTTCCCAGCACCCCTGGTGGCGGTGGGTACCGGGGTAATAAAGGGGGTTAGTGTTACCCTCTGCATCGGCTAACACTAAGCCCCGCCTTAGCAATGGATGCTGTCAATCAGCCGGCGGCCATTACTAAGGCGGTAGTAATATAGTTTAAAAAAAACCACAAAGACATAGAAAAAATATTTTATTGAAATAAAAAAAAAAACCCACACAGCCCTCATTAACCATTTTATTAATAAAAAAAAAGCTGTCATCGAAGTAGTCCTGGAATCCGCCGTAGTCCAACGACCGAACCTGTAAGAAAACACACAAAAAATGATTAGTAACACGTGTGTTAGGGTATGTGCACACACACTAATTACGTCCGTTATTGACGGACGTATTTCGTCCGCAAGTACCGGACCGAATACAGTGCAGGGCTCCTAGCGTCTTACTTATGTACGATGCTAGGAGTCCCTGCCTCACTGACGGACAACTGTCCCGTACTGAAAACATGTTTACAGTACGGGACAGTTGTCCAGCAACGAGGCAGGGACTCCTAGCATCGTACAAAACTATAATGCTAGGAGTCCGGCTCCCTGCACTGTGTTCGGTCCGGGACTTGCGGCCGAAATATGTCCGTCAATTACGGACGTAATTAGTGTCTGTGCACATACCCTAAGGCTTAGATACAGGGCCCATGTGTGATCCTGTCTGTGGGACCCTGTATCTAAGCCTACCACAAGGTAGGCTTAGATACAGGGTCCAGCAGACAGTAATCTTATACAGTATAAGATTACTGTGTGCTGGGGCCCTGTATCTAAACCTACAGTGTGGTAGGCTTAGATACAGGGCCCAGCAGACAGGATCATGCATGGGCCATGTATCTAAGCCTACCATGTGATTGGCTTAGATACAGGGCCCAGCAGACAGGATCACACAATCTGTGATCCTGTCTCATGGGCCCCCTAAGCCTGCTACATCGTAGGCTTCAGGGTTGTACAGTCCCTAAACATTGATGGCCTATCCACAGGATAGGCCATCAATAGCTGATGTGTCTCTCGGGACCCGCGAATCAGCTGTTTTGAAGGGGCCGCAGCACTCGTACGAGAGCTGCTTCCCCTTCATTTCACTACTCACTAACACTGTGAATCGCCGACACCGATTCACAGTGTGACTGGAATGAAGTGACAGGAATGAAGGGGAGCAGCTCTCGTACGAGTGCTGCGGCCCCTTCAAAACAGCTGATTGGCGGGTCCCGGGAGTCAGACCCCGCCAGTCAGGGCTAACCTTACCTTCCTCTTCGGCCGCGGTGGGAGTTCTGTAGTCTCGATGCTGTGCGCGGCGGCATAGCGCTGTGACGTCATGCGCTGCGCACAGCGCTTGACGTCAGGACCTCCGCTGCGATCCGGAACCAGGAAGGTAAGTAAAGTATGTTACTATAGTAACAGGGGCCCGCGGCCCGAGTTACTATAGTAACTTTTTATTGATGTGGTGCGGGGGGCCGTGGGCCCCCCTGGCTTCGGGGCCCGGTCGCAATTGCGACCGCTGCGACCCCTATAGCTACGCCAGAGCATAAACCCTGATGTACTCCGCACAGATTACATATACCCTGATGTACTCCGCACAGCTTACATATACCCTGATGTACTCCGCACAGCTTCATATACCCTGATGTACTCCGCACAGCTTACATATATCCTGATGTACTCCGCACAGCTTACATATACCCCTGATGTACTCCACACAGCTTACATATACCCTGATGTACTCCGCACAGATTACATATACCCTGATGTACTCCGCACAGATTACATATACCCTGATGTACTCCGCACATATTACATATACCACTGATGTTCTCCGCACAGCTTACATATACCCTGATGTACTCCGCACAGATTACATATACCCTGATGTACTCCGCACAGATTACATATACCCTGATGTACTCCTTACATATTACATATACCCTGATGTACTCCGCACAGATTACACATACCCTGATGTACTCCGCACAGATTACATATACCCTGATGTACTCCCCACAGATTACATATACCCTGATGTACTCCGCACAGATTACATATACCCTGATGTACTCCGCACAGCTTACATATACCCCTGATGTACTCCGCACAGCTTACATATACCCTGATGTACTCCACACAGCTTACATATACCCTGATGTACTCCGCACATATTACATATACGCTGATGTACTCCGCACAGATTACATATACCCTGATGTACTCCGCACAGATTACATATACCCTGATGTACTCCGCACATATTACATATACCCTGATGTACTCCTCACAGATTACATATACCCTGATGTACTCCTCACATATTACATATACCCTGATGTACCCCGCACAGATTACATATACCCTGATGTACTCCGCACAGATTACATATACCCTGATGTACTCCTCACATATTACATATACCCTGATGTACTCCGCACAGATTACATATACCCTGATGTACTCCGCACAGATTACATATACCCTGATGTACTCCTCACAGATTACATATACCCTGATGTACTCCGCACAGATTACATATACCCTGATGTACTCCTCACATATTACATATACCCTGATGTACTCCGCACAGATTACATATACCCTGATGTACTCCCCACAGATTACATATACCCTGATGTACTCCGCACAGATTACATATACCCTGATGTTCTCCGCACAGATTACATATACCCTGATGTACTCCGCACAGATTACATATACCCTGATGTACTCCTCACAGATTACATATACCCTGATGTACTCCGCACAGATTACATATACCCTGATGTTCTCCGCACAGATTACATTTGCCCCCACATTATAAACTGAAATACCAGCAAAACCCCAAACAGAAAAACTACCAAGCAAAATCAGCTCTCCAAAAGCAAAATGGCGTCCCTCGCTTCTGAGCCCTGCAGCGTGCCCAAACAGCAATTTGCGCCCACATATATGGCATCGCCATACCCAGGAGAACCCGCTTAAAGTTTTATGAGGTATTTGTCTTCAGTGGCACAAACTGGGCACGACATATTATGCACTAAAATGGCACATCAGTGCAAAATTGCAATATTCACACCATCCGCTGTGCAATAACCCCTTTGCGCACTATGACTTAATCATGGTGCGAGGGTTGATGTATGGAACGGGCTTACATGCTGAGCCCGCTACAAACGCTGCGGGTGTCGGCTGTGTATTACAGCTGGTTATAGAAGCCTGTAAAAATATCAATATACTGCAATACATTAGTATTGCAGTATATTGTACCAGCGATCCATTGATCGCTGATTCAAGTCCAAAAAGGGACAATACAATGTATAGAAGAATTAAAGTTATTAGTAGTGAGAAAGAAAAAAGTCTAAAGTTTAAAAAAAAAAACTTTTCCCATTTTTCTTCTTAAGTAATGTAAAAAAATATACAAAATTGGAATCGCTACTTCCGTAAAAGGCCGAACTATTACAATATACCATTATTTAACTCACACAGTGAACACCGTAAAAAAAACTTAAATCATTTAAATCACCAAAATCGCTGTTGTTTTCGTTTTTACTGCACGGCGAAAGCTATAAAAATGAAAACTCCAAAAAATCAAATCAGATTTTTTTCCGATATTCCTATATTTTCCTATTTCTTTTCAGTTTCCCAGTACTTTTATGGTACTTTAAATGGTGTCAATAGAAACTACAATTCCTCTCGCAATAAATAAGCCCTCTCATCACTCTACTGCCGTAAAAATAAAAAAGTTATGGCTCTTGGAAGGCGGGGAGTGAAAAACGAAAATAAAAAGCAAAAAATGGATCAGTCCTAAAAGGGTTAATTCATTTCTAATGAAAAAACTTTTGACCCCATGTGGGGTATTTCCATACTCGGGAGAAATTGCTTTACAAAAATTGTTTGTTTTTTTCTCCTTTATCCCTTGTGAAAATGAGAAAATTCAACATTTTAGTGGAAAAAGACTAAATGCTCACTATACCCCTAGAAAAATTCCTTGAGGGGTGTTTCCAAAATGGGGTCACTTTTGGGGGGTTTCCACTGTTTTGGTCCCTCCAAGGTGTTGCAAACGCGACATGGCACCGAAAACCAATCCAGGAAAATCAGCGCTCCAAAATCCAAATGGCGCTCCTTCCCTTCTGAGCCCTGCTGTGGGTAGCTTTACAAATGTTGGGGTGGATTTTTTTTTTATTATTCCTTATAAATATTAAAAATTTCATTTTTACAGACTAATTCTAATACATTTAGAGAAAAACCTGTGTGGTCAAAATGCTAACTATACACCTATATAAATTCCTTGAGGGGTGTAGTTTCAAAAATGGGGTAACTTTTGGGGTGTTTCCACTGTTTTGGCACCACAAGACCTCTTCAAACCTGACAAGGTGCCTAAAATATATTCTAAAAAAAAGGAGGCCCAAAATCCACTGGGTGCTCCATTGCTTCTGAGGTCGGTGCTTCAGTCCATTACCACACTAGGGCCACATGTGGGATATTTCTAAAAACCGCAGAATCTGGGCAATAGATATTGAGTTGCGTTTCTTCTGTTCCAATTTTTTTTTTTTATTAGAAATGAATTTTGGCAAAAAAAATACGCCTAAAGGGTTAAAACACTTTGTGAATGCTGATTCTAATACCTTGAGGGGTGCAGTTTTCAAAATGGGGTGACTTCTGGGGATTTTCTAATGTATAAGTTGCTCAAAGCCACTTCATTTTTTCAGGGACCAGTTCAGTTCTGGCCTTTTGAAATTTTCTTTAAAATATGAGACATTGCTGCTAAAGTTCTAAGCCTTGTAACGTCCTAGAAAAATAAAAGGACGTTCAAAAAATGATGCAAACATAAAGTAGACATGGGAAATGTTAACTAGTAACTATTTTGTGTGGTATTACTATCTGTTTTACAAGCAGATACGTTTAAATTTGTCAAAATTCTAATTTTTACAAAAATTTTTCAACATTTTGGTGTTTTTCAGAAATAAATACCAAAATTATCGACAAAATTTTTTCACTAACATAAAGTACAACATGTCACGAGAAAACAATCTCAGAATCGCTTGGATAGGTAAAAGCATTCCAATTTTATTACCACATAAAGTAACACATGTCAGATTTGAGAAAATCGGCTGTGTCCTGAAGGCCAAAACAGGCTGGGTCCTGAAGGGGTTAAAAGGCCAGCGCACATGTTATCAATCTTCATCATCAACTCACATGATTTCCTGGACTATAAGAAGGCCCCAGCCTTTCTGATCCTTGCCTGAGCGTTGCTAGTATATCTCAAGTCTGTCTAGCAAATGGTCCCTTAGTGTTTCCCATTCCACTTGTTTACCCGTGCCCTGGTTACCTGTTCCTGTATCCCGTGCTGTGTTCTTGTTCCTGTGCCTACTAGTGTTGGAGTCATATCCTACTGTACCTGCTGTCGTTTGCCACGTCCAGTGTCTTCTGCCACGTCCAGTGTCTTCTGCCACATCTTGTACTGTCTGCCACGTCTGGCGCAACCTGCTGCACCGTCCTCCATCCGTGCTGAAGCCACAGCCACTGTCTGGCCTAGTTCAGGTACCCGAGTGTTACGAACTGCTATAGACTTTTATATAGACTGAGACCTGGTCAGTTGGGTCTTCGCTACGGCGGAGCGGCGTAGTGGGTCCACATACCCTGTGACCGTGACATGTGGCTTCAAAACAAGCCTGTTGTGTGGAACAGTATCAAATGCTTTTGCAAAATTCAAATAAATCACATCAGCTGCATGACCAACATCCAGATTTGCATTTACCTCCTCATAGAAACCGCACATATTAGTTAGGTACGACTTGTTTTTCATGAATCCATGCTGGTTATCAGTTATTAGACTTTTCTCTGCTATATACTTTTGTAGTTCATCTCTTAGAATACCCTCAAATATTTTACATACCACAGATGTCAAACTTACTGGACGGTAGTTACTCGATTCCACCTTTTTACCCTTAAATATTGGTACAACATCAGCCGTCCTCCTTGGGTACTGATCCTGTTAAGAAGGCATCACTCTCTTACTTGGCAATTTTTCTATTTGACTTGGGTCAAAAGTACCACTGAAGTTGTGCGTGGTGCCAAGCATCCCATACTAACCCTTGCAGAAAACTCCTGTTAGGCTATTTTAGCCCTGGTGATGCTTGGTAATGTCAATGTGCAATGGTTTATGACAGTAATTTCATTATATCGAAGGCCCATATCCATCATCTTGCTATGAAATTAAACTAAGGTAAGGGTAAAAAAAATCAAACATAGGTCTAGCCTTTTTGTACTGTTGATGAATGACAACATTTGCAAAGAAACAGGGGTGTAGCTCTGTGGGGTGGAGAAGTAACAGTTGTACTCGGGCCCTGGTGCCTTGAGGGCCAAAGTCCCCTCTACATATAACAAGAAACCAGTATTATAAAAGGTCACATGATATGTGGGAGTGCCTGTTACAGATTTTGCACTAGGGCTCAGGTGCTTTTCTGCAACGAAACTCCCCACTTCACATTAGTAGTAAGAACTCAAGGTTTCTGAAATACAATAATAAATTAAAGTTCACTTTAAAGGGAATGTGTTTGGTTTTCTTTTTATTTGGTCCTGTGGGTGCCCATATTGGAGGCACACACTTCCTTCCTGTACTTCCTGTATTGTCTGTACAGCAGGGTGTGTAAGCTTTATGGCAGCTGAAATAAATAGGAGTCAGTTGACAGAGCAATCTCATAGATTTGATTCTCCAGGAAGTGATGGAGTACAGCCCGCTCCCCCAGAGACCGGGGAGATGTATACATCACCACATCTGTGTATTTAGTGTATAGTGTTGCTATCCTAAGTTTACACTTCGTTCCCCATGAGGACACACTAGGAGGATGATCACGAGTGTATTTCCTGTCCCTACAGGATCAGGATGGAGAAAGGATCCTATCCCCCTGGAGGGGAGGGATTGAAGAAAAATCTTTTTTTCTCCTAAAACTTATTTGATTGGGATCAGGATCAGGATTTTTCCTACTTCCGACTGGTAACCATTTAGGGGGAGCATGCCAGGCGGTTTCCCTCTCCCTTTCGGAGAACCACCCATCCGCCTGCGGTCCTGTGAGACTAAATCCGGACGGAGTGTAGCACTTTCGCCGGTGTCACGACCCATGTGGGGGCCTTCCAATGTCAGATAAGTCTATGTGGCCTGGGGTGAACAAGTTCCAACGAAAATGGCATCAGGCGACCGCGCGGAAGGAAGTGATGTCACAAGTGGGGACCAGATCAGGAGCGCGGAGCAGGTAACCAGACCGGCGTGTTCAGTATACTTGCCACATGCGTCCTGCTCTGAGGTATGTGTTCCTAACATGTCCCTTCCTGGCGCCGATCCGGTGGGGTCCCAGTTTGTCGAATCTGAGGTCTCCTGCCTATCCACTCTTGTTAAGAACGAGGGATCCCAGAGACGTAAGCATGGGGAGCTTAAAAGATCCAAGAAATGCGCATCCTGTTTCAGGAAACTGTCAGACGCATACAAAAAACAACTTTGTTCATCAGGCACTATTAAATTAATCAAGGCTGAACAACCCTCCTTTATGAAAGACCTACGTTCTATGATCAGAGAGGAAGTTGAATCCTCCCTACCATCGATACAGCCTCAGTACGCGACCATTCCTCCCCTGTATAAAGAGGCAAAGTAGTAAAGCAACCTCCATCTGATTCAGACAATGAGAGTGCCTCTTGTTCATTTAAAGATTCAGAGGAAGTTAAAAGACAGAAAACCATTCAGGATGAAATGTTTGGTAGTCTAAAATCAAAGAAAAAACTAGTTTTTCCTATTAATGAAAACCTGATTGACTTAATAAATAACGAATGTAAGGACCCAGAAAAAAGGTTAGGGGTCTCCCGCAAATTTACAAATCATCTCCTTTTCAACAAAGAGGATACAGGTATTTTGAACGATTTCACAAAAATGGATATCTAGATGGCAAAGGTAGTTAAACAAACATCCTTGCCATTTGAGGATTCAGCCCAAGTAACTGAACCCATGGATCGTAAATCTGATTCTCTTCTAAAGAAGGCCTGGGAAGCATCTATGTTAGTATGAAGTCTAACATTGCAGCCACTTCAGTAGCCAGAACCCTCTTTATCTGGTTAGGTAGAGAACCACTTTAAGGCAAAATAACACCCAGGGATCAGTTAGTAGAATCAGTTCCTCTCCTAAAATCAGCAACAGGGTTTCTATCAGTTGACTCGGCGGAATGTATCAGATTCGTGGTCATGGAGGGGACTCTTACCTGTCACGATCTGTGGGTGTGTGGACCTAGTAAATATATATAGTCCAAGCACAAGGGTACCTGTGATAGTCCAGTCAGTAGCAATGGCTAGTCACAGATGGAATCTTGACGGCAGGTGATGCAGACGAGACAGATGACACCAGAAGTTGTGTAACACAGCAGACGTGGCAGAACTCGACTTCAAAACTATAGCTGGCATAGGAACAACTAGAAAACGGGATACACAGGTGGCAGGGCACGGGAGCAATGGGAACAGGATAACACTAAGGGACCATTTGCAAGACTAACAGAGGAATACTAACAACACTCAGGCAAAGAGCAAAGGGGAAGAGCCCTTCTTATAGTCCAGGGTGATCATGGGCTAATTAATGATGTTTTACGTGTGCGCACACTGGCCGTTTAAGGCTGGAGCGAGCGTGCGCGCGCACCCTATGGGACACAGCAGAGTGAAGCGGAAGTGAGCGCTGGCCCGCATCGCTGACCATGGCTGCGGCCGTCGAGGCGTGAGTAATCCCGATGGTCCGCGGCCATGAATGTTACCTTACCAATGCCGCAAGAAGGTCTCTCTGGTTATACTAGCACTCGTTCAAAGAATAGGGTTTTGTAACATTCCATTCCAGGGGGAATATGTTTTTTGCCCAGATCTAGCCCAGATTCTAGAGAGAGTGTCAGATAGGAAAAAGGGATTTCCAGAAGAGGAACCGACCAAAAGAAAATATCCCTTTCGTTATCAAAGACATCAAAGTGAAAACTATAGAGGGAAAGGTAAATAGGTAGTTGGAGTTACCCTGAAGGAGGGAGAGGTTTCTTACTCAACCCAAATAATTATAGACCAGAGAACAGACCAAAATGCCATGGTCGGAGGAAGGTTGTTAAAATTCCAAAATCTCTGGAACAACCTCACCCAAAACAGTTGGGTCCTAGACATAATAAACAACGGTTACACAATAGAATTTTCATCTCTTCCTCCAAAGAGATTTATTTTGACCACACAGCCCTCATATTTCCTAAAAAATGAAGATGTTGGACAACATCCGAGACTTTCACCAGAGGGGGGTAATATCTCAGGTACCACAGGCTCTGTGAGGAGAGGGTCACTACTCCTCTTTACTTTGGATACAAAAGCAAAACAATTCCTACAGACTAATAATAAAGCTGAAAGGAGATAATTTACAGGAGATTCAAGATGGAATCGGTAGCATCTACGACTCCCCTAATAAACAAAGGGGCTTACAGGTGCACCCTAAATCTAAAGGATGCTTACTACCACGTCCCCATTCATGCCTCCTCTCAGAAGTTCCTGAGATTTGTAGTAAACATCTCGTCAGACGAGGTTTTCCACTATCCGTTTACAGCTCTTCCTTTCGGATTATCATCTGCCCCAAAGGTATTTACATAATATTGATAGAAGTGATAGCATCATTTCGCAGACAGGGAATTATTATAATCCCTCATCTGGTAACATCCTAATTACAGCAAACTCCAAAGAGTTCCTTTCCACTCATGTGAAACTAGTAACATGTCAGCTAACAGATCTGGGCTGGATTAAAAATGTTCAGAAATCAGATCTGATTCCGCGTACTTGGACAAAATTTCTAGGTGTTCTACTGTACTCTACTTTCCAAATATCTTTGCTCCCGGGAAAAAAGACAGAATCTAGTTTCCAGTATCCAAAAATGTCAAAAAGTCACCTCTTACAAAATAAGAGCAGCCATGAGTATGCTGGGCGAGAGGACGGCTTGCATTCAATCTGACACCTGGAGTCAGTACCATTCCAGTCCACTTCAAAAGTGGATACTCTCTTCATGGGACAGAAAACAATCGTCCCTGGATCAGAAGATAAAAATACCCCAGAAACATCTCTGTATTGGTGGACAGAACCCTCAGATCTCAGGAGGGGTGTAACTTGGCATCACCATTCTAAACCATCTTGTAAGGGATCTGCCAGGCACAACTTCTGTGGATACGCCCATAGGTAATCAGTCTGCACCTGAGTCTATGTCTCTGAGACTGACTCCATCTTCCACCACTCAGGATGGCAGGCTTAGGAGTGGAAGAGCCTATCGCAGCCTGGCCAGACGGAGCTAGCTCCCGCCCTCTGTCTATTTATACCTGCCTTTCCTGTTCCTCCTTTGCTTGTGATTCTTCACGTGTGGTTTCCTGACCCAGCTACAGCTTCTAACTATTTGGTCCTGCTCCATACTGACCCTGGCTTACTGACTACTCTCCTGCTCTGCGTTTGGTACCTCGTACACTCCTGGTTTGACTCGGCTCGTTTACCTCTCTTGTTGCTCACGGTGTTGCCGTGGGCAACTGCCCCATTTCCCTTAGCTTTGTGTACCCTTGTCTGTTTGTCTCGTCCACTTACTGAGCGTAGGGACCGCCGCCCAGTTGTACCCCATCGCCTTGGGCGGGTCGTTGCAAGTAGGCAGGGACAGAGTGGCGGGTAGATTAGGGCTCACTTGTCCGTTTCCCTACGCCCATCATTACTCATCTAGTCCATTCTAGACTCCCAGAGAAATATATTCAGGGGAATTGTCTATTTTCCATCAGTGCTCGATCTTCAAATTAGAGATACGAGAGCAGGATTCTCCTCTTCTGTATGTGCAGTGTATTGACGACATGATAGCTGTTAGGCTCTGCTTACTAGCTTAGAGACAACTGGGAATTAGAAATAGAGCCCTGCAGGGGGAAAATCTGGTAAAAATGCAGAATACAACTTTTTAATACTAATTGACTACAATATTTATTTGCTGAAAACGGAAAACTCCTTTAAATTGTAACTAAATGTTCAACAAACTTCTGACATGACATAGTGACATGTCAGAAGTTTTGATTGGTGGGGGTCCGAGCACTGAGACTCCCAGCAATTGCTAAAACTAAGAGGCAGATGCACTCGTGTGAGCTCAGAGCCGTTTTGTTTCTCTTCGGCTTTTTCCGGAAATCGATGTAGTGGTGTACGGGCTCAATAGAAAGTTTATGAGCCTGTACACAGCTACATCGGCTTTCCGGAAAAAGCCGAACAGAGACGAAGCGGCTCAGCGCTCACACGAGCTCTTCTGTCGCTTTGTTTTAGCGGTTGGTGGGGGTCTCAGCGCTCAGACCCCCACCAATCAAAACTTCTGACATGTCACTATATCATGTCAGAAGTTTGTTGAACATTTAGTTACACTTTAAAGGAGTTTTCTGTTTTCAGCAAATAAATATTTTAGTCAACGTAATAAAAAGTTATGCATCTTTCTAATATACGTTGTGGCAGGGACAGACATACCATACGAGCAACCTGTGCAGCTGCACAGGGGCCCACCTGGTGGTGGAGTTATCAATAAATTATATATAACCCAAAATGGTGCCAAAATGCAACTCCTCCTACAAACAACAAGCCCTGATAAGGCTATGTTGACGGAAAAATAAAAAAGTAATTGCTTTTGGAATGCGACGATGAGAAAAAAAAAACTAATGCTTGCTCCCTAAAGAGGATCTATCACCCGTTTATTAATTCCATATCTCCAAGCTAATCTAATAGGCGCTATGATGCTGATAACTACAGTGTGATAGTTATGGCTATTTGAAGTGATCCCCCTGCCCTCCAGCCTCAGTCTCCCACATTGTCAGATGCAGCTTCATTCTAATAGGACAGCGTCAGAGGCTGTGAGGTAGCACCACCTCAGGAGAATCGCTGCTGTTGACGCCGATTTGTCAAGTATAGGCTCATTTACATATTTAGAAAAAAGCTCATAACTTTTAAAATAATAAACGTTTTTGGACACAATTTTTACTAGTATTATCAGTGTGACAGCGCCTATTAAATTAGCTAAGAGATAGGGCATTACTAAACTAGTGACAGATCCTATTTAAGGCAAAAATAGTCCCAATGGTAAGGGGTTAAAGATCAGTTTTCTAATAAAATGATAAAGTAACCATTTATTTGGAATGAAGCACATGTACAGAAATCTTTTGAAATGAGTGCTGGAAAAGAGCGCTGGAAATAAGTGCTGAAAACGAGCGCTGCAAATGAGTGATGGAAATGAGCGATGGAAAAGAGCGCTGGAAATAAGTACTGAAAACGAGCGCTGCAAATGAGTGATGGAAATGAGCGATGGAAAAGAGCGCTGGAAATAAGTGCTGAAAACGAGCGCTGCAAATGAGTGATGGAAATGAGCGATGGAAAAGAGCGCTGAAATATATCCATATAGTGATGTTAGGAGCGGAGCAGGAATCCTGTGCTAGTAGTGCTCTGCCCGGGACTATGACTCTGCGGTTGCCCCAGACAGCCCTGTCCATATAAGGACAGTGACGTCAGGGGCTTCCGCTGAAGGGGAATCCCCAGCCAGAGCGTCGCCAATGCTCTGGCTTGGGATTCCACTCCTAGGGGGAACCCCAAAGGCGCTACCTACAGGGATGAGGGCTGTGTGGCACTACCAGGGGGGGGGGTGGCTGTGGCACTACCAGGGACGGGGTTTGTGTGGCACTACCTGGGAGGAGGGGGCTGTGTGACACTACCAGGAAGGGAGTCTGTGTGGCACTACCTGGGACGAGGGGGCTGCGTGGCACTACCTGGGAGGGGGGGGGGCTATGTGGCACTACCTGGGAGGAGGGGGCTGTGTGGCACTACCAGGAAGGGGGGCTGTGTGGCACTACATGGAAGGATGGGGATGTGTGGCACTACCTGGGAGGGTGGCTGTGTGGCACTACCTGGGAGCGGGGCTGTGTGGCACTATCTACAGAGGGCACTAAATTTACAGAGGGGCTGTGTGGCACTGCCAGGAAGGGTGGCTGTTTGGCACTACTTGGGAGAAGGGGGCTGTGTGGCACTACCAGGAAGGGGGGCTGTGTGGCACTACCTGGGAGGAGGGGGCTGTGTGGCACTACCTGGGAGGGGGCTGTGTGGCACTATCTACAGAGGGCACTAAATTTATGGGCGTACAAACTGGCGCTTAACTTCCATAGGGGGGCACAAAGTGATGTTTTCTGCCATTTTACTGTTGCCATGAGTTCCACCGCAAAGGGCCTTCTAAGTCTGTGTCGCCCAAGGGCCCACATAAACCTGGAGACGGCCCTGCATGTCAGCCTATTGAAGTCTCTGGGTGAGTGAAAATCATGGACAGCACACGGACATGATTCACGCACCAGTTGCTAAAGAAATCCTGAGAAAAAAATAAATATATAAATAAAATATGCACCAACACTGACATGAAAAACTGATGCCACACGGAACAAAAACGGTTGCAAAATGGACATGTTCCTGTGAATCAGGCCTAAGACTCACATGTCAGAAGAACCTAAATTTAGGGCCAACTCCCCCATTTTTTCCCATATTAGGCAGTGGGATGGCTGCCTATTAAGCCCCATCCTCAGATTGTTTTTTACATGCCATACATGCGTTATTATCTTCTATTTTCTTAGTTCATTTTAGCAATCATTGGGTGTCGTAATGCTAGGACCCCCACCGATAAAAACTTCTGACATGTCTCTATGATATGTCCAAAAGTTTTTTTAAAGTTTTGTTACCCTGTAAAAGATTTTTATTGGTAAACCAGTAAATAAGAATTGTACTCATATAAATTGGTATTTCAGCCCTTTTGGCTGTTTCTGTAACTTCCATAGTGTTTTATAGGCCACAAACTGCTACTCACTACAGTCCTGCTGGTAGGAGAAGGGGGACGTTCCCATCTGTGTGACCCCCAGCTGCCTACCATTTATGACCTATCTAGTGTATAGGTGATGAATGTTATCAGCTGGGTTACCACTTTAAGGGCATGTTTCAGCTTCGTAAGTACTTTATATCTCTTTAAAGGGGTTGTCTGGTTTGAACAACCCCTGGTCGCATGAATGGTCTGAAATATTTCAGACTACAACATTTAATATATGTCTGGCACTGTATACTATAACATATTACAAAACTGTGGTCTAGTATCAAGAGAATGGGGTTGACTACTCATCCTTTAAGACCTTACCTCATAGATAAAAGCCATAATTCAGATTCTATACTGCAACTAATACATCAAAAAAGTGTATTATAGGTAACTCTCGCTTCCAATGACACTGATTAACAATCTTGACTAGACAGGATTAAGAGAGTAATGGAGATAGATAATGTACTGTATATTCACATAAATAACATAATTACTCAGGATTCATCATACAGCAGAGGATTTGTACCATTTCCTGTCATACAAGTTGGGGATGTTCCACTTGTTAAGTACAATGAAGAGACATGTGGAACAAGAACTTCACTGTATGTCTGAGTCATCTGCTAAATGGATCCATATGGACTCCACACATGAGTGAAATAAGATCTTGGCGAAGATTAATTAAAATGCACATTTCGAGGACTACATTTTTTATTTTTTACAGCCTCTCCATTTATGTTTAATATCATGTCACGCATTTACAGGCTTATAATTAAAATACTATTTCCCAGGGTTATTAAAGAATATACTGTTCATCATACACAACACATTAAAGATTCAGATGACTTTTTAATACGTTTGATTGTGAACGTTATGTAACACTCAGATGGGAAGTTTTGGTCACAAAAAGTAATTTTTTGTAACACATGGGATGATTCCACTAGAGTAGATTAAAGAAACCACAAGGAACACTGGACAAACATTGGCCAGAGAGTCTGCGAGCAGATGTCTATTGACTGAGTAGGGACAAAATCCTAGCAACTTGGGTTGTTCAAGAGGATAGGAAGAATTTAGAAATTTAGACGGTCAGTGTAATGTGACTGACGAAAGTACCAGTCCAGCAAATACATACCCACTGTCAGACTAGGCGCTATTTGCCCGACTCAGCAAGAGTACTAGGGCCCTGCCTAAAGCCACTCTGATAAGGGAACAGGATCAGGAACCTAGCTAGCTGACCCTGAGTATCCCTGTTTGTATGTTGCTTTTATGAGGCAGCTGCTGGTAGGTGAAGCGGACAGTCAGAAATGTCAAACTAACTAATGTCAGCAAATGTCAGTAGGGTAGTGTCAAAGCCAAAATTCTTACAAACATCATAAACAGGGTAAAGCTGTGTCAAAAAACAAAGAGTGTCAAAATAGTACCAAATCAGCAAACAAGAGAATAATCAACAGCCCAAGGACATACACAGTAGCAGTAGGGGAGAATGCAAAAAAGGTAAAAGGGGAAAAAGCAAAAAGCAACCTGAAGAAACAAACCAAAACACAGAGAACACTAGCAAAAGTAAACACGAGGAAAAAAACCTGGCGGGGATACCAGGGAACAGCAGCATTAAAGAGGCTCTGTCACCAGATTTTGCAACCCCTATCTCCTATTGCAGCAGATAGGCGCTGCAATGTAGATTACAGTAACGTTTTTATTTTTAAAAAACGAGCATTTTTGGCCAAGTTATGACCATTTTTGTATTTATGCAAATGAGGCTTGCAAAAGTACAACTGGGCGTGTTTACAGTAAAAGTACAACTGGGCGTGTATTATGTGCGTACATCGGGGCGTTTTTACTTCTTTTACTAGCTGTGCGTTAGGAATGGGAGTGTATGATGCTGACGAATCAGCATCATCCACTTCTGTTCGTTAACACCCAGCTTCTGGCAGTGCAGACACACAGCGTGTTCTCGAGAGATCACGCTGTGACGTCACTCACTTCCTGCCCCAGGTTCTGCATCGTGTCGGCCACATCGGCACCAGAGGCTACAGTTGATTCTGCAGCAGCATCAGCGTTTGCAGGTAAGTAGCTACATCGACTTACCTGCAAACGCCGATGCTGCTGTAGAATCAAATGTAGCCTCTGGTGCCGATGTGTCCTCACTCGTCCGACACGATGCAGGACCTGGGGCAGGAAGTGAGTGACGTCACAGCGTGATCTCTCGAGAACACGCTGTGTCTGCGCTGCCAGAAGCTGGGCGTTCTGAAGAGAAGTGGATGATACTTCTCGTCAGAACGCCCAGCTAGTAAAAGAGGTAAACACGCTCCGATGTAACACACATAATACACGCCCAGTTGGACTTTTACTTTAAACACGCCCAGTTGTACTTTAGAAAGCCTCATTTGCATAAATACAAAAATGGTCATAACTTGGCCAAAAATGCTCGTTTTTTAAAAATAAAAACGTTACTCTTATCTACATTGCAGCGCCGATCTGCTGCAATAGCAGAGAGGGGTTGCAAAATCTGGTGACAGAGCCTCTTTAAGGGGGTTTGCCCATTAGGGACATTTATGACACATCCACAGGATGGGACCTGCAATTATCTCCAGAACAGGACCCCCAAAACCCGTTCTACCTATCTCGGTTCCCGCTGCCCAGTAGCGTAGCTAGCGGGGCGGGGGGGGGGGGGTTGGACGACAGAGAGTGGGGGTGAGAGGATGGGGCCCAGGGCCGATCCCCCAGTGGTGGTGTGTCCCAGTTTCAACTGTATCTGTGTCCTCAGCTGATGGCTCCTTGCTCCAGCATTCAGTGTGCAATGCCAGCTCCAGGTGTTTGCGGCTCGATGCAGACAGGTGCGATGTAGTGACGTCATCGCACCTGTCTGCGCAAAGCCACACACTGCACAGAGCGGAGGAGAAGAGGGATCTCTGCCACTTATTTTTTTATTAGGCACTGTGGTGCATTATAATGTGTGGTGGCAGCTAAGGGGGATTATACTGGGTATGGGGGGCTGCAATAGGGAAGTATACTGTATGGGGGTAGCTTTGGGGGCATTATACTGTATGGGGCAGCTATGGGTGCATTATACTGTATGAGGGCAGCTATGGGGCATTATACAGTATGAGGGCAGCTATGGGGGCATTATAATGTATGGGACAGTTATAGAAGCATTGTACTGTGTGGGCAGCTATAGGGGCATTATACTGTATATAGGCAGCAATTGGGCATTATACTGTATGTGGGCAGCTATGGGGCATTATACTGTGCGGGGGCGGCTATGGGGGTATTACACTATGTGGGAGGCACTATGAGGGCATTATACTGTATGTGGGCAGCTATGGGGCGTTATACTGTATATGGGCAACTATGGGGCATTATACTGTGTAGGAGGCACTATAGGGGCATTATACTGTGTGGGGACATCTATAGGGGCATTATACTGTGTAAGGACAGCTGTAGGGACATTATATTGTGTGGGGACAGCTATAGGTTCATTATACTGTGTGGGGCAGCTATAAGGGCATTATACTGTGTGGGGGCCACTAACTGGTCATTATACGATGTGGGGGGACAAAGGGGTCATTATGGTATGTGAGGGCATCTATGGGAACATTATTCTGTGTGGGGCAGCTATGGGGCATTATACTCTATGTGGGCAGCTATGGGGCATTATACTGTGTGGGAGGCACTATAGGGGCATTATACTGTGTAGGGATAGCTATAGGGGCATTCTACTGTGTGGGGACAGCTATAGGGGAATTATACTGTGTGGGGACAGCTATTGGGTCATTATACTGTGTGGAGGGCAGCTATCAGTACATTATTCTGTGTGGGGAGGCACTATTGGGGCATTATACTGTGTGAGGCAGCTATAGGGGCATTAGACTATGTGGAGCACACTAAGGGAGCATTTTACCGAGTTGGGTCCAATAAGAGGTCATTATATTATGTGGGGACACTAAGGGAATCATTATAGTATGTGGGGGTAGCTATTGTAGCATTATACTATGTGGAGCACACAAAGGGGTAATTATACTGTGTATTGGGCTACGCCTCTGCCACTGCCACTTGTAATTTCTGAACATGTAATCTGAAAACAGTGTAGCACGTGAGCTATACTGTTTCCGTAACTGCAATTCACTTCTATGGGGGTTACGGACCTAGCATAGCTCAGCGAGCTACGCTGTGTTCTGAATACACGGTCAGAAATTACAAGTGACAGCAGGAAACGAAAAAGGTAGAACAGGATTTAGGGGGCCCGGTTCTAGAGCTAGGTGGATGTCCCAGAGGTGGGACCCGCATCTTTTTGACATTTATGGTATATACTGTGGATATGTGGATATACCATAAATGTCCCTGATGAGCAAACCCCTTTAAATAGAATACAGAACTAATCGATAGGTTCTCAGCTAATCATGAGCCAGAACGGCTGAGTGATAACCAGCTCCCAGACTTAACCCTTCTCCTACCCTTCTGCTGAGCTACAGAAGCAGGGAGTGTGACAGTCAGTCAGACAGGTATAGGTATTCTAGTCAGATAAGATAACGGTAAAAACAAAGAAACCAGAAGACAAACATGCAAGACTAGAAGAAGTAATGACAATCAGTCTCTGGTCAGGATCTTAATTTAAACTTCCCACTCTTAAAGAGGCTCTGTCACCACATTTTAAGTGCCCTATCTCCTACATAATCTGATCGGCGCTGTAATGTAGATAACAGCAGTGTTTTTTTATTTAGAAAAATGATCAATTTTGACCAAGTTATTACCTATTTTAGATTTATGCTAATTAGTTTCTTAATAGACAACTGGGCATGTTTTTACCTTTTGACCAAGTGGGTGTTGTACAGAGAAATGTATGACGCTGACCAATCAGCATCATACACTTCTCTCCAATCATGTAATCAGCACATAGTGATCTTGCGAGATCACGATGTGCTGTCACTTACGCACACAATAACTTTATTGAAGTGGCTTGAGAGTGAATAGACATCGCTTCCAGCCAGGACGCGATGTCTATTCACAATCCCGACACTTCGGTAACGTTTGTGTGTGACTTACACAGCACATCGAGATCACGTTTGCTGTCATTAAGTCCCACACAAACGTGACCGAAGTGTCGGGAGTGTTAATAGACATCGCGCCCTGCCTGGAGGTGATGCCTATTCACTCTCAAGACACTTCAGTAAAGTTAATGTGTGAGTAAGTGACAGCACATCGTGATCTCGCAAGATCACTATGTACTGATTACATGAATGGAGAGAAGTGTATGACACAGATTGGTCACTGATTGGTCAGCGTCATACACATCTCTTTACAATGCCCACTTGGTCAAAAGGTAAAAACACGCCCAGTTGTCTATTAAGAAATGAATTAGCATAAATCTAAAATAGGTCATAACTTGGTCAAAATTGATAGTTTTTCTAAAAAAAGACCACTGTTGTTATCTACATTACAGCGCCGATCACATTATGTAGGAGATAGGGCACTTATAATGTGGTGACAGAGCCTCTTTAACCCCTTCAGCCTGTTTTGGCCTTAAGGACGCAGCCAATTTTTTCAAATCTGACATGTTTCACTTTATGTGGTAATAACTTTGGAATGCTTTTACCTATCCAAGCGATTCTGAGATTGTTTTCTCGTGACACATTGGACTTTATGTTACTGGCAAAATGTGCTCAATACATTAAGTATTTAATTGTGAAAAACACCAAAATTTAGCATTTTTCTAAATTTATATGTATCTGCTTGTAAGACAGATAGTAATACCACGCAAAATTGTTGCTAATTAACATCACCCATATGTCCATTAGATTGGCATTGTTTTTTTGAACATCCTTTTATTTTTCTATGACATCACAAGGCTTAGAACTTTAGCAGCAATTTCTCACATTTTCAAGAAAATTTCAAAAGGCTATTTTTACAGGGACCAGTTCAGTTGTGAAGTGGATTTTAGGGTCTTATATATTAGAAACCCTCGATAAGTCACCCCATTTTAAAAACTTCACCCCTCAAAGTATTCAAAACAGCATTTAGAAACTTTCTTAACCCTTTAAATGTTTCACAGGAATTAAGGCAAAGTAGATGTGAAATTTTCAAATTTCTTTTTTTTTTGCAGAAATTCATTTTTCATCTATTTTTTTTTGTAACACAGAAAGTTTTACCATAAAAACGCAACTCAATATCTATTGCCCATATTCTGCAGTTTTTAGAAATACCCCACATGTGGCCCTAGTGCACTTATTGACTGAAGCACAGGCCTCAGAAACAAAGGAGCAGCTAGAGGATTTTGGGACCTCCTTTTTATTAGAAAATATTTTAGGCACCATGTCGGGTCTGAAAGGCTCTTGCGGCGCCAAAACAGTGGAAATCCCCCAAAAGTGACCCCATTTTGGAAACTATATCCCTTGAGGAAATTATCTAGGGGTATAGTGAGCATTTTCACCCTGCAGGGTTTTTGCAGAAATTATTGGAAGTAGGCCGTGAAAATGAAAATCTATATTCTTTCAAAGAAAATGTAGGTTTAGCTAATTTCCACAAGGACTAAAAGTAGAAAATGCACCACTACTTTTGTAAAGCAATTTCTCCCGAGTGAAACAATACCCCGCATGTGGTCATAAAAGGCTGTTTGGACACACGGCAGGGCTTAGAAGGGAAAGAGCGCCATTTGGCTTTTGGAGCTCAAATTTAGCAGGAATGGTTTGTGGAGACCACGTCGCATTTGCAAAGCCCCTAAGGGACCAAAACAGTGAAAACACCAAAAAAGTGATTCCATTTAGGAAACTACACCCCTTGAAGAATCCATCTAGGGGTGTAGTGAGCATTTTGAACTCACAGGGGTTTCATAGATTTTATTAGAATTGGGCAGTGAAGATAAAAAAAATCATTTTTTTCCAATAAGACGTAGCTTTAGCTCAAAATTTTTCATTTTCTCAACAAATAAAGAAATAAAAAAAAAACAACATTTGTAAAGCAACTTCTCTGGAGTACGGCAATACCCCATTTGTAGTCATAAACTGCTGTTTGGGCACACGGCAAGGATCAGAAGAGAAGGAGCGCCATTTGGCTTTTGGAGCACAGATTTTGCTGGATTGGTTTCTTGACACCATGTCACTTTTGCAAAGCTCCTAAGGTACCAGTACAGTGGAAACTCCCCAAAAGTGACTCAATTCACAAAACTACACCCCTTGAAGAATTAATCTAGTGGTGTAGTAAGAATTTTGACCCCACAGGTGTTTCATAGATTTTATTAAAATTGGGCAGTAAAAATAAAAAAAATCCTTTTTCTTCAATAAGACGTAGTTTTAGCTGAAAATGTTTCATTTTGTCAACAAATAAATTAAAAAAAGCACCCCAAAACTTGTAAAGCAACTTCTCCTGTGTACGGCAATACTACATATGTGGTCAAAAACTGCTGTTTGGGCACAGAGTAGGGCTCAGAAGGGAAGGAGCGCCATTTGGCTTTTGGAATACAGATTTTGCTGTATTGTTTTTCTGGGCGATATGTCGCATTTGCAAAGTCCCTGTGGGACCAAAACAGTAGATCCCCCCCAGAAGTGACCCCATTTTGGAAACTACACCCCTCAAGGTATTCACCTAGGGGTGTAGTGAGCATATTAACCCCACAGGTGATTGGCAGAAATTGGTGTGCACTCGATGTTGCAGAGTGAAAATGGGATTTTTTTCCATAGATATGCCAATACGCCAAGCTTGTGCCACTGGAGACACACACCCCAAAAATTGTTAAAAGGGTTCTCCCAGGTATGGTGATGCTATAAATGTGGAAGTAAACTGCTGTTTGGGCACACTGTAGGGTTCAGAATGGAGGTAGCGCCATTTGGCTTTTGGAGCGTTGATTTTGCTTGTAGTAGTTTTGTTTTGAGTCTTACAGGTATTTCCGTTCATAATGTGGGTGTACATGTAAGCCGGGCGGAGTATATAAGGGACATAGTCAGGTGGTATAATAATGGGGTAAAAAAAAACAATAAAATATTCCATAGATGTGTGTTACGCTGTGACACAATCAGGGACGTAACTAGGAAAGACTGGGCCCCATAGCAAACTTTTGACTGGGGCCCTCCCTCCCCTTGGTGTCACACAACCCCCCCTTGTAGATAGTGCCTTTTTTACAGCCCCCCTGTAGATAACGCCATACAGCCCCCTCTGTAGATAGCGCCATACAGTCCCCCCTGTAAATAATGCCATACAGCCCCCTCTGTAGATATCTACAAAGGGGGCTGTATGGCGTTATCTACAGGGGGGGCTGTATGGCGCTATCTACAGAGGGGGCTGTATGGCGTTCTCTATAGAGGGGGCTGTATGGCGTTATCTACAGAGGGGGCTGTATGGCGTTATCTACAGGGGAGGGCTGTATGGCGTTATCTACAGGGGAGGGCTGTATGGCGTTATCTACAGGGGGGGCTGTATGGTGTTCCCTACAGGGGGGGGGGGCTGTATGGCGTTACCTACAGGGGGGTGTTCTGTATGGCGTTATCTACAGAGGGGTCTGTATGGCGTTATCTACAGGGGGGTCTGTATGGCGTTATCTACAGGGGGGTCTGTATGGCGTTATCTACAGGGGGGTCTGTATGGCGTTATCTACAGGGGGTCTGTATGGCGTTCCCTACAGGGGGGTCTGTAGGGAACGGCATACAGCCCCCTCCTGTAGGGAACGCCATACAGCCCCCCTGTAGGGAACGCCATACAGCCCCCCTTGTAGGGAACGCCATACAGCCCCCCCTGTAGGGAACGCCTTACAGCCCCCCTGTAGGGAATGCCATACAGCCCCCCTGTAGGGAACGCCATACAGTCCCCCCCTGTAGGGAATGCCATACAGCCCCCCTGTAGGGAACGCCATACAGCCCCCTCCCCCTGTAGGGAACACTATACAGCCCCCCCTGTAGGGAACGCCATACAGCGTCCCCAAACCCCCCAAAAAATGTGACCTACAGTGTGAAAAGACATGTATCCCCTATCCACAGGATAGGGGATACATGTGTGTTCGCTGGCAGCGATAGGGAGAACGCGGGACCGAAAGTCCCCCGGAGTTCTCCATGACTAACCTCTGACTTCCGGCGTCTGCGCAGCTCAATGAAAATGAAAGGAGCGCTGGTCACGCATGCGCACAAGCGTGACCCCCGCTCCATTCATTTCTACGGAGCTGCCGACACAGACCCCGGAAGTCCGAGGTTTGTGATGGAGAACTTCGGGGGACTTTCAGTCCGTTCTCCCTATCAATGCCAGAGATCACACATGTATCCCCTATCCTGTGGATAGGGGATACATGTCTTTTGTTTAATGGCAGAGCGGGGAGATACCTCCCTGCTCTGCCGTAGTGTTCAGTGGCGTCGCGCTGTAGCAGCCATAGCGTCTGCTAGCGTAGCCTCCGGCCATGGTGGGGGCCTGTGCCGGCGGGCGACACGGGCCCCCTCATGCCGCGGGCCCCGTAGCAGCCGCTACGGCTGCTACAGCGGTAGTTACGCAACTGGACATAATCCTTTCTGCACAGGCCGGTGTCGCACTAATAAATGGTCTTTACTTATTCGGCATCTTTGCAGTTTGAGGAATTTTGCTAGGAAATGTTGTCCTGGTATAATACGGGCGCCCTCACTTCCAGCAGATATGTTTGGGCCCTACCCTTCCTGGTTCCCTAATTTTAGGTGCCTTGATAATTCGCCACTTGAAACAGAAGAACCGTTCCCCTCGGGCCGGCACAACTGCATATTTTTATTTCTTGCTTATTGGAGCCTTAACTAAATTAATTTTTTCATAGAAGTAGTGGTATGAGGTCTGTTTTTTTTTGCAGGACGAGCTGTAGTTTTTATTGGTACCATTTTGGGATACATGCAACTTTTTTATCACTTGTTATCCTTTTTTTTTTGGGAGGCAAGGTGACCAAAAAACAGCAATTCTGGCATATTTTTTTAGTTCTTTTTATACAGCGTTCACCACGCATTATAAATTACATGTTACCTTTATTCTACTGGTCAGTCCGATTCCGGTGATACCTAATTTATAGCACTTTTTATGTTTTACAACTTTTTGCACAATAAAATAACTTTTGTAAAGAGAATCGATTTTTTCTGTCTCCAAGTTGTGAGAGCCATAACGGTTTTAATTTTTTCGTCGACGGAGCTGTATGAGGGCTTGTTTTTAGCGAGACGAGTTATAGTTTTTATAGGTACCATTTTTGGGTACATGCGACTTTTTGATCACTTTTTATTTCAATTTTTGGAAGACAAAGTGACCAAAAAATAGCAATTATGTCAGTATTTTTTAGTTTTTTTTTACGGCGTTCACTGTGCGGAATAAATAACATAATATTTTTACAGTTAAGATCGTTACAGTTGCAGCGATACCAAATATGTATGGCTTTACTCTTTTTTTCAATAATAAATGACTTGATAAGGGAAAAAGGGCGATTGTGTTTTGTGTTATTATTTGAAACTTTTATTGTATTTTTTACAACTGTTATTTTTACTTTTTTTGCACTTTTTTTTTTTACACTTTTCTTTAGTCCCACTGGGGGACTTGAAGATCCAACTGTTTGTTTGATGTTCAAATACATTGCACTACCTATGTAGTGCAATGTATTAGAACTGTCAGTTGTTCACTGACAGCAAGCCGATCAGGCTCCGCCTCTGGGCGGGGCCTAATCGGCTTCTGTAATGGCAGATAGGAAGCCATTGTTAGGCATCCTGTTGCCATAGTAAAGGTCGCCAGCCTTGCCATCGCATGGCAGGCTGCCGATTTCATACAAACCACTTTGATGCAGCGATTGCATTGAATCGCTTCATTGAAGGGGTTAATGGCAGGAATCGGAGCTAGCTCCGGTTCCTGCAGATAGATCGGGGTGTCTGCTGTAAAATCCACTTGGTGCTCCTTTCCTTCTGAGGACTGTGTTTCAGTCCATTAGGACACTAAGCCACATATGGGATATTTCTAAAAACTGCAGAATCTGGGCAATAAATATTGAATTGCGTTGAATTGTTAAAATTTTTTTTAATACAAATACATTTTGGCAAAAAAAAAATTACAATTGTAAATTTCACCTCTACTTTGTTTTAATTCCTGTGAAACGCCTAAGGCGTTAAGACACTTTCTGAATGCTGTTTTGAATACATTGAGGGGTGCAGTATTTAAATAGGGTGATTTATGGGGCATTTTCTAATATATAGGCCATCAAAGCCACTTCAGAACTGAACTGGTCTCTGAAAAAATTGCCTTTTGAAATTCGCTTGAAAATGTGAGAAATTGCTGCTAAAGTTATAAGCCTTGTAATGTCCTAGAAGAATAAAATGGCCTTTTTAAAAACTATGCCAACATAAAGAAGACATATGGTAAATGTTAAATAGTAACTATTTTGTGTGGTATTACTATCTGTTTTACAAGCAAATACATTTACATTTAGAAAAATGAAAATTTTTGCAAATTTTCTCTGAATGTTGGTGTTTTTCCACAAATAAAAACGGAATATATCGACCAAATTTTACCACTAACATAAAATACAATGTGTCACAAGAAAACAATCTCAGAATCGCTTGGATACATAATAGCATTCCAAAGTTATTACCAAATAAAGTGACATGTCAGATTTGAAAAAATTGGCTGTGTCCTCAAGGGGTTAATGTCTCATTTATTTATTTGTCAGTGCATCATATAAGTTGTAAGAATGTATGTAACTTTGCATGATATCTTATTAGAGACGTGTGGCGTCATCCTTCTCCTTCTACAGCCTGTAATTCGCTTTCCGTACCTGCAGACTGTCAATGTTAAGTGCTCAAAAAAATGAGAGAAGGGGGATGCAGCTGCAGTTTCTCTCTAGGGTTTCTGCAAGACTATATGTTGTGAAAGGGGATGGAGAGCAGTAGGTTGGAGATATTTCAGTAACCTTTGACCTGCCTTTGACATGAGACTCGGACAGGGAAGGACCTTTCTAGAGAATGATGTGAGTCCATTAATCAGCCCAAATTCACAGCTAGAAACTTTCAAATTCAAAGCTTATTTAAGTGTTTCCACTGCTCCCTGAATCCTGAAAGTGATGTGACTTCTGGTGTCAGTGGGCTCAAACATGGTACTGTGTACAATCATCGATCGTGATCATGCTGCAGGGGGCCCCAGTGAGTCAAAGGATGAACATTTGTTTGTCATGCCATTCTTAACAGGCAGCGGAAGAGTAACTTTGCTCTCTCACTGTCACTATCCCTCATTTTAAATTCGATTTATAGAATCTACACTCCGACTTCAGAAGTTAAATCTCAACCAATAAAAGTTATACACTACAGGTATAGGGATGTAAAAGTACAATAACTAAGCAGGTGAAGATCAGATATTGTATGCCTGCTGTTTCAGTGTTTTTGTGAGCACAAGCTATTGTAGAGGTAGACATGCGTGGTACAGATGAACTTTCACGCCTTAAGTTATTATTTTTAGGGTGCATTTTGTGTGTAAATCTTTTCTTCTTTTTTTGCAAAATTTCCTGTTTGTCACCTTGTTGCTCAAACGTGGTCATAACTCAAAGCAATTTTCACTGTGTAAAACTATTAGCATCTTTGTGTGATCTACTTTTAGGAATTATATTCTGTAGGTTATGGGGTGCATTAACTTTATGGAATTATTATTCCCTGTTTTATTCATGTTATCACTTCTTCCAAATTAGCAGCCTAGATTTTATGCCGTACAATTTTGGGTGTTTTTTTAAAAACCTGATCATGTAGATATAGACATACAGCATGTATAATGCATATTTATCCACTGAGCTTTAACTTAAAAATTATTTTTTTAATTGTTTTTAAGCATTTATTGTAGGTGGAGATTTATTAAGACTGGCATTTTTAGACGCCAGTCTTATTTAAAAAAAATGTTGGAGTAAGATGCGCCTAATTTATTAAGAAATAATAGAGATCAAGGCAGCACTCAAATTTACAATCCTTTTAATAAACCTGGCAACGTTTCAATCCTCTGTGGCGTCTTTTCCAAGCAAAACCCCACAGGGGGCTGCAATGTTGCAAGGATTATTAAAAGGATCGTAAATTAGAGTACTGCCTTGATCTCTAATATTTATTTGTGTAACGGATGTAGGATCAAGCCCTGCACCTTATTTGTGTCCAGTGCTACTGATTTCATATACTAATTTATTAAGAGGTGCTTGGCTCTTAATAAATTAGGCGCATCTCTGGCCATCTGTGCGCCAGAAAATCAAATGTACTCCAGCTAGGAGCTAGTATAGATTTGCACTGTAATTTACGCAGGTTTTCTTGCATAAATTAAAGTAAATTTTATCAAGTGGCGGTGACCCCACCCCTTATGCTAAGCCCTGTCCACTTTTTTGAAAAGGTTGTCTTGTTTAGTAAACATATAGAGCAGAGTTTCCCAACCCTTTCAGGTTCGAGGCACCCCTGGAAAAAAAAATGTCCTCAAGGCACCCCTACCAAAAATTGTTTACAAAACGACAAAAAAATGGCTAAAGACAAGCACTACACTCTTAGGGTATGTTCAAACAGTGTTTTTTGTAAGGCAGAAAAAGAGATCTGCCTCCAGACTCCTTTAGGAATTTTGAGTCAGATTTTGAATTTACAACGTTATTTGATGCTTTTTTTTGCTGTGTTTTTACCCACATTTTTTTTAAGCCGTTGAAGCTAATGCAAAAAACGTAAGCAAAAAAATCACTCCAAACGAGTGCCGCAGGTTTTTTCTGCCTCATATTAATTTCAATAGGAGGTCAGAAGCGTAAACCACTCACAGTAAAATGACCATCAGCCCCCCCAGTAAAGAAACTATAAGCGCCCCCAGTAAAGTGACCATCAGCCCCCCACTCACAGTAAAATGATCATCAGCACCCCCAGTAAAGAGGCCATAAGCCCCTCCAGTAAACTGACCATCAGAGGCTAGTAAAAAGGCAGCTCCCCGTAAAGTGACCATCAGCCCCCTCCAGTAAAGTGACCATCAGCCCCCTCCAGTAAAGTGACCATCAGCCCCCTCCAGTAAAGTGATCATCAGCCCCCTCCAGTAAAGAGACCATCAGCCCCCCCAGTAAAGAGACCATCAGTCCCCCCCCCTGTAAAGTGACCATCAGCCCCTCTAGTAAAGTGACCATCACAGACAGAATGTGTGCTTACTCCTGGGAAAGGAATAAATAGGAGGTATAAAAGGAGAGATAGTGCCCCATACCTCCTAACATGATCTAGTAAGCAGCAGAGAAGGGAGCTAACTCTCTGCCCTGCAACAGTATTCAATTGTATCTGCGTCCTAAGGTCGTAGATACAATTGAACTTGGCGGTCACCCATGACCCCTGTGCTAGCGAGCCCACCGCCCGGCCCATCACATATTGTTATGTGTCGGGCAGGGTGGCACTGGCTCCCTCATGCCACGAGTCCCATAGCAGCCACTATAGCTGCTACAGCGATAGTTATGCCACTGAGTTGGTGTGCAGGGGGCAACATAAAAAATTCCTTGTACTAAAGCTGCTGCTTTTACAAAGCAGAGTCACTCACTAAGATGCAGTGCTGTCCGCCGGTTCTGGCTCTTGCAGTGCCACAGCACGCCTGGGCGAAGCCTCAAACTCCTCCTCACACGTCGCATCCATGTGACCTGCGTAGACACCATACACAATATTAATTTAGACATCTGACCAGACCCTTAAATGAATACATACCCCAAATCAGACCCCCCCCCCCAGTTAATTCAGACACCTGACCAGATCCCTAACTTAATTTACACTGCAGACCAGACCCTTTAATCAGTTCAGATTCCCAGCTAGATTAATCAAATTAACTCAGTCCCCCAATCAGGACACCAAATTAATGCAGTCTCTTAACCAGACCCTTAAATTAATTACGACCCCAGACCTGACCCCTAAATTAAGTCAAACTCCAGACCAAACCCCTAATTTATTTTACACCCCTAATCAGACCTCTACATTAATTTATACCCCAGACCAGACCCCTGCAATAATTTAATCCCCAGACCAGACACCTAAATTAATTCAGACTCCCAACATGACTCCCTAAATTCAGACCCCAGAGCCCTAATTCAATTTACACCCCAAACCAGACCCCTAAATTAATTTATACCCCAGACCAGACCCCCAAAATCCTCAGACCTCAATTATATTTACTACTCCCAGGTCTTCTTGCCTCCACGTCTGACTGGGCACCTCTTCTCTTTAGGGTGGGGTTGTTTCTACAGTGGGTGCTTGGATTTCTGCAAGCCCTATTCAGATGACTGGCACAGTCACATACATTTCTTGAAAAAATCTGCCATGTGTGTATATCCCTTAGATCACCAGGGATTTTATCATTAACTTCCAAGTCACTGTAAGATAATTCCAGTTTCTCACCCGGCAGTGTTCCCTCTAAGCTGTATGCTTTGGAAAGAAAATAGTTAAAACATCATTCTAATGAGGATCAACAAACCCAATAACACAGCGGCAGTGTTAGTGTTACGGCAGTTGCCGTTCAGCCGAGAACCAAACACGCGCAGTTTCTACAGGTTAAGCAAATTGAAACCAATGAGTGTGGTTCTCGGCAATAGTTGCCGCATGGTCGCTATGTGTACGGGCACCCTAACAGCTCTACCTATCTGGAATTTTTTACTCTATCATTTCCAGAGGACTGAGCTTAGAGCAAACAGTGCCCATGTGTTAAGTTTCGGGGAGCATCTATGACTGCAGAAGCGGAAGATGTAGGGGGACAAAAATGTTGCCAAATCAGAGGGCTTATATATTCTATGGGTTGGGCCTGTAGGCACTTACCCATCTCAAAGTCACGGATGCTAATTGACTAATTGACCATGGCAAGTCATATTGACCATGGTGGATTTTCAATATATGACGAGACAAATAAAAATCTTTGACACCCTTATGAATAATGAGGTTAGGGATTGTATATCTGGTTATTTAATAGAATTGTATATGGTTTTTAATAAAGAAAAGTTTAATCTATGGTTAACTTTATCTGTCCATTTGATTCCATCACATTTTTTAAGTAGCGAGAATACTGAAATTGATACAATGCGAAAAAATCATGTGAAATCATCTTGTGCGACTTATATAAATAGCATCAAAGAAAAGTACAAAGGACTACTGATGTGGCTGGAGGATTGCAGGATAAGCCTAAATGTTTTGGATGCATCTCCAAACGTTCCTTGTGAAGCACAAATCTTCAAACCACGGGCTGCCAATGTCACTATTCATAAACCGTGGTCTGGAGTAAAGAACGTACCTTATTTACAAGATTCTATTTCTGAACGGTTGAAAAGGTAAAAAAAAAATATTGTTTAAATAGTTTAAAAGAACTTGCCAGTCACTGTCATGAAGTTGGTATCTGCTGGAGGCTAATGATAGCTTTGTACATCTTTTGTGGCTTTCATGTGTCATATGTAACTGCCTATTATTTTGATTGAACGTTCAAAGAGCATATATTTATTTAACTATGACTACGTAGCTGGCAAAAACAAAAATTATATAAAATCAAGGGCAAAAAGAAAATTATGTCACCAAAAAGTATCCAAAAATCTAAAATAAATAACAATTTGACCAAAAACATTGTGTTTCAAACCATCAGACATATTAATCCATGTGCATAGACATATAAATATATCCATTTGATATAACAATATTTAAACACCAGGGGTCTGCCACCACATTCATGTACTTAGAAATGAGTTATTACAATAAATTATGCTGACCCTATCACAGCCTCTGGAAATACTTGATTTCATAATGGAGGGGAAGCTGAAAACATCATTATTCTAAATATCAAAACAATTTATAAACCCAAAAACAACAGTATTAAATCCTTCTATTTTGATTAGGTTTCTTGGATTATTTTTGTTGAAAAAAAGTCATTTTCTTCTACCATGAAATGTGTTAGAAATTACAACTTCTTTAGCAAAAAGGCCAATATTAGACCTTTTTTTATTGAGAATTGTCAGAAAATTAATTGCAAACGAGAATAATTTGGCTCAAGGTTTTAAAACAACTGTTAACTAACAAAAACAGAAATAAAAAATAAAAATGTAGTTACTTGTAAGGCCTCAAGCACACTTCAGTGAAATGCTTCAGTGTGCTATCCGTTTTTTTAACGCATAGCACACTGACCAATTCATTTCTATGGAGCCATGCACACTGCGGTTATTTTAACGGTTCCATGCGTCCGTTCCGTGAAAAATAGAACAGGTCCGACTCCTGTGCGTTTTTCGCGGATCAATCTTGGCCTTTCTATTCATTTGGTCCATTAAAATAATGGACGGCACACGGAAGCCATTCGTGTTGCGGTACGTGTTTCACGGATCCGTGATTTACGGCCGTACAAATAATAACAAAGGTGTGCTTGAGGCCTAACAGCAAAGTTGTAGACCCCAGTGCTGAATTAATAACGGATTGTGTTTGCAACATTTTTTTTTATCTCAGTATAGGGGTTTAACAAAGATGTGAATTTGGACTTTAAATCGAAAAAGATATCAAATCCCTTTAACCTTTTAACGTCCGATGACAAAAATGAACGTCATGGTCGGCTGCTAGATCGCGAACCATGACGTTCATTTTCGTCAGTATTTCAAACTGTCACTCTGTGTAAACAAAGAGTGACAGGCCCGCGCTGACAGCTGTCCTAGACAGCTGACACATCAGTCTCGCCGGACAGCGGACCATCGCCATTGCTTTCGGCAATTAACCCCTTAAGTGCGGCGACGGATTGACGTCGCCGCATTTAAGTGGTTTGAAGCACATCGGCAGCCCCCACGAAGTGATTGTGGGGGCTGCCGATGCTTCTTGTGGCAATCGGAGGCTAGATAATAGCCTCCGGATTGCCATGTACGGAAGCCTCGGAGTTACGTCGGAGTGACAGTTACGTCACAATGATAGTTAGGAGTACATTATACTACATGTGTAGTGTAATGTACTCTAGCAGCGATCAGAGCTGCAAGTCTAAATGTCCCCTAGTGGGACAAGTAAAAAAAGTAAAAAAAAGTGATAAAAATGTTTTAAAAAAAGTGTAAAAATAAAAGTTATAAGTGATATAAACACAAAATGCTTTTTTTCCTATAATAAGACTTTTATTATAGAAAAAAAATGAACACGTTAAAAAAGTACACATATCTGGTATCACCGAGTTCGTAACGACCCCAACTATAAAACTGTAATGTTATTTTTCCTGCACGAGGAACACCCAAAAAAAAAATCAATAAAAAACTACAACAGAATCACAATTTTTTTGGTCACCACCCCTCCCAAAATAAAGAATAAAAAGTGATCAAATAGTTGCATGTTCCAGAAAATAGTACCAATAAAAACTTCAATCCGTCCCGCAAAATACAAGCCCTTACACAGCTTTTTTGACAAAAAAATTAAAAAATGATGGCTCTCAGAATATGGCGAAACAGAAAATATTTTTTTTTATAAATAAGTGATTTTATTGTGCAAACGCTAAAAAAAAGGACCAAACCTATATACATATGGTATCGCCGTAATCGTACCAACCCGCAGAATAAAGTAAGAATGTCATTTATAGCGTACGGTGAGCTCCGCAAAAAGAAAACCTAAAAAACGGTGTCAGAATTTCTGTTTTTTGGTCAGGATTGCAAAAAAATTGAATAAAAAGTGATTAAAAAAAAATCGCATGTACCCCAAAATGGTACCAATGAAAACTACAGATTGTCCCGCAACAAATAAGCCCTCACACGGGTCCCGTGGTGAAAAAATAAAAAAGTTCTGGTTTTTCAGAATATGGCGATGCAAAATGTGCAGAGTGTTCCAAAAGCGGATAAGATCGGGCGCCATTTATCAGTGCGTCACCGGCCACATATCTGCAGATTATTATTTATTTACCGCATTATTATACCCTCTTATTATGTCCAGATGTACTCTGCCCAGCCTACATGTGCCCCAACATTATAAACTGAAATACCAGCAATACCCCAAACAAAGCTACTACCAAGCAAAATCTGCGCTCCAAAAGAAAAATGGCGTCCCTCCCTTCTGAGCCCTGCAGCGTGCCCAAGCAGCAGTTTGCGCCCATACATATGGCATCGCCATACCCGAGAGAACCCGCTTAACGTTTTATGAGGTATTTGTCTTCTGTGGCACAAACTGGGCACAACATATTATGCACTAAAATGGCATATCAGTGGAAAATTGAAATTTTCACTTTGAACCATCCGCTGTGCACTAACCCCTTTGCGCACTATGACTTAATTACCCGTCATGGTGCGGGGGTTGATGTATGGAACCGACTCACGTGCTGAGCCCGCTCCATACACTGCGGGTGTCAGCTGTGTATTACAGCTGACACCCGGGACTAACGGACAGGTACAGCGATCGCTCTGTTACAGAAGCCTGTGAAAATAACAATATACTGCAATACATTAGTATTGCAGTGTATTGTACCAGTGATCCAATGATCGCTGGATCAAGTCCCCTAAGGGGATTAATAAAATGTGTAGAAGAATTAAAGTTATTAGTAGTGAGAATTATTTTTTTTTAAAGTAAAAAAAAAACACCTTTTCCCATTTTTCTTCTAAAGTAATGTAAAAAAATGAACAAAATTGGTATCGCTACGTCCGTAAAAGTCAGAACTATTACAATATACCATTATTTAATTTGCATGGTGAACACCTTAAAAAAATGTAAAAATGTTGCTGTTTTTTTTTTGTCACCTTAGCTCTAAAAAAAGATGTAATACAACTTTTTAATCACTTTTTATGTACCAAAAAATAGTACCAATAGAAACTGCAGCTCCTCCCGCAAGAAATAAGCCCTCACACCGCTCTATTGATGGGAAAATAAAAAAGTTATGGCTCTTGGAAGGCGGGGAGTGAAAATCTAAAATAAGAAAGCAAAAAATGTATCAGTCCTGAAAGGGTTAATTCATTTCTAATGAAAAAACGTATGACCACATGTGGGGTATTTCCGTACTCAGGAGAAATTGCTTTATAAAAAATGGTTGTTTTTCTCCTCTTTTATCCCTTGTGAAAATGAGAAAATTCAACATTTTAGTGGAAAAAATTTTGATATTAATTTTCGCGCCCTAATTCTAATAGACTCTGCAAAAGACCAGTGGGGTCTAAATGCTCACTATACCCCGAGAAAAATTCCTTGAAGGTTTTTGCAAAATAGGGTCACTTTTGGTGGGTTTCCACTGTTTTGGTCCCTCCAGTGCATTGCAAATGCGACATGGCACCGAAAACCATTCCAGAAAAATCAGAAATCCAAATGGCGCTCCTTCCCCTCTGAGCCCTGCTGTGGGTCCAAACAGCAGTTTATTACCACATATGGGGTATTGTCGTAATCGGGAGACATTGCTTTAAAAATGTTGGGGTGCATTTTCTTCGTTATTCGTTGTAAATATAAAAAATTTCTATATTGTTTCAGAAAAAAAGTACATTTTAATTTTTACAGACTAATTCCAATATATTTAGCGAAAAACCTGTGTGGTCAAAATGCTAACTATACCCCTAGATAAATACCTTAAGGGGTCTAGTTTTCGAAATGGGGTTGTTTATGGGGAGTTTCTATCGTTCTGGCAGCTCAAAGCTTCTCCAAATGTACAGTGTGGCCTAAAACCTTTTCAATCAAAATATGAGTCCTGAAAGCCTCCGGGTGCTCCCTGCCTTTGGGGCCCTGCAGTGTGTCCAAACAACACATTAGGGCCAGAATGTGGATATTTTTGAAAACAGGAGAAAGAGGGTGATAGATTTTGTGGTGTGTTTCTTCATTTTCATGTTCGCTATACAAAGAAATCGGTCTTCAAACTGATACTTTTATGAAAAAAGTGAAATTATTATTTTTTTCACCTGTTATGCATTAAATTTAGCAAAAAACTGTGGGGTCAAAATACTTACTATACCCCTAAATAATTACGTTATGGGGTCTAGTTTTCTTAATGTGGTCGTTTATGGGGAGTTTCTATCGTTCTGGCAGCTCAAAGTCCTTACGCCAGCGAATTGATTATTAAGGACTCATGCACACAGCCGTGCCCATAATCACAGCCCCCGATTTCGGGCATGGCTGGCCTCCAACAGCCGCGGGTCGCAGCCCGCATTTTGGGGCCGTTCTCCCAAACAAAGTATGGGAGCACGGCCCATAAAAAATGAAAAGTAGGACATGCTCCATAGTTCCCGGCACGGTTCTACGGCACGGACACCTATTCGTAGCGAGACGGAAAGGTGTCCGCAGCCAATATAACCGGGCGGGTTCGTATTACCGTCCGCAATTACAGAGATTTTTTACGGTCGTATTCATGGGGCTTTAAACTGGCATTTATAATGCCAGTCTTAATAAATCTGTCCCATTATTTCTCTTCAACAGACTTATATCTAACTGATGAAACGAAAATCGAATTCATGAGCTATTCCCTTTAAATCCTTATTGAATTGGGGGGCCCGATGATGCTCCTCCCTGGACATATGAGCATGACAGCCATTCACTGGGCTCAGCAGGGATGTCTCATCCATATTGAAGTCACAGTTACAGTTTATAGCGTCCAGGGCCGTGGACTGTCGGCATTACTCACCCCCCAAGGGCCGCAGCCATGGATCAGTGAGCACTGGGCCACATCTTCTCCCCAGGAGACGCCAGTGCTCACTTCCGCTCCACTTACACGACTGTCTGGACTATTCAGGTACCCTTGTGCTGGACTTTGTATTATTGGGTACTCTGTGGTTTGGCCAGCTGCCTCCCTGTTACGGCGGTGCTGACTAGTGGGTCCACATACCCACAGATTGTAACACAGTTACAATCAACCTTTAGGTTTTGGTCACTTTAAATGAACTATTGAGAATGCTAAACTTTATTGTACATTTGCTTTCGCCATGAAATCACTTACTGAACTGTAGACACAAAGATTACATCCTATGATGTTATTTTGGGTTTAGATTTACATAAGTTAGACAATTTTACCAACCAAAATACAATAGCGTCTAATGCTGGCAAAACAATCCGTCTCTTCTGTAAAACAAAAACTGATTTATTTTTAATAATTTACTTTATTAATTTTGGCAAGTATTTTTCATCTTGTTGCCAAAAACACTATCCGGCTTTGTAAAACTCTATAAAATACGGCATGCGTCGCTGGAATCTCACATCCCTTGATATACTGCTCCAAATGCCTCTCTTATAAAGCTGAGCCTCGGCAGGCTTGGGATTTTAGGAATACTTTTCTCAATGGGGAATTTATTGCCCAAGAAGTATATCCTTTTCAAGTTCAATGTTACCACACACACAGATGGATAATTCCAAGCTATAATTAAAGTTAAAGCAGACTCCACAGCAGAGCGCCACATTTTTTTTAATGTAAATAATTCTTGTCCGCACCTTTCAATGTTCTTTCAACATTTTGGAGGTTTTTTTTGTTATTATGTGTGACAGTAATTTTATAAAATGTTCTATTGCATTGCTCTGACCTTTCCTGTAAATGGCTTGGTCAGACAGTGGAGTGAAACTCAATCCGCTCCCTTGTCATGTAGCAGCTAGTTCCAGAGGTGGACTAGGTGCATGTTGTACTAGTGCAATGGAGCAATGCCACACAGTGCCAATATAATTTTATTATACAATGCCAATATAATAGCGGCACCAATAAAAAGTTCTCTACAGTGCCAGTGCAAATATAAAAGTACTCAATTGTAGAGTGGGCAGTCTGTTTAGAGCTCTCTCTCTGTCTTGGACCATGTCACCTCTGCACATAGACAGCTCATGGGTCCCATTGCAAAATTTATAATGCGCTATTTATAATAAAGTTGTCCTCACCAAGACCAAAGTACAAGTGCAACCTCTGTGTCTCCTCCAGCAGTGCTACTGCACACAGATCAATCGAGACCCACATGTTACTGTTATGGCTAATACATATGTAATGCTTTTGGATCTAAAGGAGAAACCTACCAGATTGCACAATTACCATTTAGGATTCACTTTTTGGGCAATTTTGTTTTAGGCCCTGGTCGGTTGGCCTCAGGACTATGGGGCAAATTAATTAATGGTTCAAGAAATGTTTTTTTCTGAATAAACTAGGTGGGCTTAATGGTGAAGTAACACTCTCAGGAACAAGTGGTTACTGGTGGCACTGGCAACCATAGTCATTTAGACTACTCGGTAATGGCACTCAGTCAAGTCAAGATCGGTGGATAGAATTATAGTTTGGTAAGCAAAGAGTCAGCAACAATGAGAACTGCAGTACAGAAGAGGCAAGTCAGGTTAGCGGGCAGAAGATTGGCAACAGTTGGACAAATGCAATACCAAAGGACAAGGCAATAGAATTAGACGTATGGGCAATCTAGGTTTAGAAATCTCAGATCAAAAGGACAAAATACTAAAGTCTCAAGAATGTCAGAAATAGGGACTATTTTATTGGCCAGACAGGTAATGCTTCCTTGGCATGCTGAACACTGTTGAGCTCATGCCAGCGTTTTCCGTCTCTCCACTAAGAGAGGTTAGTGGAATATGGCCGATAGTCTAATAAGCAGATTTTAGCTAGCTGCGGCCTTCAGGCAAGAGACGAAAAATGAAGCCAAGCGTTAGTAGCCTTTTATTCTAACAATCTGCGAACCTTTAAAAAAAAAATATATATATATATATATATTAATAACCAGAAGACAACTTGCCTGCTTATTTGTGGGATAGACTTCTAAGACATATTAAGTATAGTAAGAAGGTGATTCTTTCCTTTAATACAATCATTGGTCCGTCTCTTGGGGAGTCCATCAACTATCAATTACCGTTTATGCCTTAATCCAACGTGATCTCTTGGACACCTTAGAGGGGGTTGACTGTGCTTCAACCTTTCACTGTTAACGTTGCATGCCTTCCTTTATGACTTGAATCTATAGAGCTTGCATTGAATGGACTTTAAAGGACAGGACTTTTTTTCTTTAGTGCAATGCCATGGCTCATAAATCTGCAAACAAAGTAAAATTAAAACAATTAAAGTAGAAATCACAGATCTTTGCAGATTAAAGGAATTTAAAGTGCAGGGCCTGAGGAGGCGATACATGAACCAGGGATTAAAAAAAAAACCAAGAAGAGAATTCCTGTGTCATGTACTGACCCCTCAGGCCATTAGGTATACTCCAATAATAATAATCTTTATATAGCGCCAACATATTCCGCATCACTTTACAATTCAGAGGGAACATGTACGGGCAATTTCAGACATTACATAGTGACAAAACTAATTTACAATTCAAATAAGAGGAGTGAGGACCCTGCTCGCAAGAGCTTACAATCTATGAGGAAATAAGGGAGGCACAAAATGTAAAAAGTGCAATGGTCCTCCATCTTTTATACATATTGAGTAGTACACATAAAGCTGCAGGAGCCGGTCACCAGCCAGTGTCTGTGTATGACAGACATGAAGTGCATTATGGTCCAAGGAGTCTGGGGGGGATACTGCTGAATGGGTTGGTCAGGATCTGATGACTAATGTAAAAGAGGGGCCAGGAAAGAAGTTAGATTAGGGAATGTGATAGACCTGTCTAAATAGTTCTGTTTTCAGGGAACGTTTAGAACTGTGTATGTTGGGAATTAATCTAGTTGTCTGGGGTGGTGCATTCCAGAGAACTGGTGCAGCACGAGACAAATTATTGAGACGGGAGTGGGAGGTTTGGATTATGGAGGATGTTAATTTCCATTCATAGGCGGAACATATTGTATTAGTTTTACCCGGAGTGTTGCCTTAAAAAGTTTCTCAACTAATGAGAGCACGGATGTGGTCATCACTTCCAGAACCCAAGACATCATCCATATAGCTAATTCCTTAATTTGGCACTGTTATAATGCCTACAGAAAGTGGAACCCCTAGTGTCACAACCATTTTGGAGATTACTAATTTACTTAGAGCCCAGACACAGAGTTTAAGGGACCCTTAAAACCCTCAAGGAAATATGGCCTTACCTGTTCAAATTGCCAGGTTGTGACACACAGAGTAGCCACCGATTGGTGTCATATGTGCTGCAAAAGATGTCGGGGTAGGATAAGGGCTCAATAACAAGAAGACAGTAAAAGCTGGGCAGAAATCCCAGGTAGGACTTAAGACATCTAAAATCAATAAAAGGGAATCCAGCAAGGAAGGTACTAGATGTGAATTTGAAGGAGTAAGGCAGAAACAAAGTTCAGGATGCCGTGAACATTCATAATCAGAAAACAATGCAATTGGAATATTTTCAGAGGATTCAATTAGGCCATCTGTGGCGTTTCATGAAACCGTGCTGCTTACCGTGTACACTTCCATGTTTCAGTTTCCAAGAGGAAACTGAAATCCGTTCACACTATGTACACGATATTGTGAGCGCCGCACATGCTATTCGCTGTTCAGCGGTAGTCACTGTCCAGGGTGCTGAAAGAGTTACTGCCGATCAGTGCAGCCCCTTAACTCTTTCAGCACCCTGGACAGAGACTACCGCTGGACAGGGAATACCATGTGCGGCACTCACAATATACATTAATGGTTCATTTAAAAAAAACCTGCAAAAAAAAAAAAGTTACTACTTACTCAGAACTCCTTCCTTGCGTGCTTCTTCCTCAAGTCCGGCCTCCTGAGATGACGTTTCAGACCATGTGACTGCTGCAGCCAATCACAGGCTGCAGCGGTCAAATGTACTTCCGCGTCATTCAGGGAGGTCGAACTGGATGTCAGAAGAGGGACACGTCACCAAGACAACAGCCGGGGGAAGGTTGGAATTTTTTTCTTAATATCGCTGTGTTCCAGCACTAATCAGCAGCCTCTTCTCTCTGACAGAGAGAAGGGCTGCCGATTAGTGCAGTGCAGTATCTGTCTCTATGTGTACCTCTGCCTGCCCGGCCGTTGCTAGGAACGGCTCCATCACACACGGACGGCACACGGATGCCTTCCGTGTGCCTTCAGTTTTTTTGACGGCCCCATTGACTTGCATGGGCCTCACGGTCATGGAATCTCGGACCAAAGTAGGACATGCTCTACATTTGTTGGAACAGAGCAACGGGACCGTCAAAAAAACTGAAGTGTGCATGGCCCCATTGAAATGAATGGGTCAGGGTGCTAGCCGTCTGAAAAACGACTAGCACCCTGAAGGAAAAGACTGAAGTGGGCATGAATATGGGCCTGCCCGTACCGTAATTACGGCCTGAAATAGGACATGTTCTATATTTTTCAACAGCCCGGGCACCTTCCCGCAAGCCAACGGGAAGGTACCCGTGGCCAATAGATGTCTATGGGCCTGTAATTACGGGCCGTAATTACGGCCCGTGATCACAGGCATTTTTACGTTTGTGTGCATGAGTCCTAAATCTGTAATGAATATATTGCTTCATTTCATTTCTTTTATGTTTCCAATAACATTATTTACACTCTCTAGCAATTCAATTCATATCGAGAGGTAGCAATTAAATTCATACTGAGAGGTATTTAAACAGTGAGCTTTTACTCTATCTATACCGTAAGTCAACCTCCTGAGCAACGCCGGGTATAAAAGCTAGTTACATATATACAGCACCAGAACCGAGCTCAGTTCATAAATAAATCCTCAGAACCAAGCACAGTATATATATACACGCCAGAACCAAGCTCAGTACATATATATATAACTCCAGAGCCAAGATCAGTATATATATACAGCACCATAACCAAGCTCAGTACATATATACATCCCCAGAACCAAGCTCAGTACATATATATAACTCCAGAACCAAGCTCAGTACATATATACAGCACCAGAACAAATACAGTTCAGTACAGAGATAATTTGCAAATTCAGTTTAACCCCTGCTGTATAAGTTTGTACGACATAAAACGACAGCTCCCAGTATAGCCTGAACTATGGTTAGGATATGCTGGGAGTTGCTGTTTAACAAAAAAGAATGCTACCATCTGTCATCTTGCTGCGGATTATACAGAGACTACAGTACTGATCAGTCACAGGGAGAATAAACATTTACATTAAGTTACTCACAGGTGATGTCTCGGATTCTTTTTAGTTCTTTCTCTCTTTTCTTCTCCATCCGGTCCAGACCTATATGATGACTTCTCTTGGGCACGGCCCATTTCTGCAGTTCACAGCTCAGATGTCTTCAGCCCCTCACTTTTCCAACATTTCCGCACCTGTAAACGAAGATAAAATTCTCATGATGCCACACTATATGCCCCTAAATATAATAGTATCATACAATGGATATAATAGTACTATACACTGTACTCGTAAATATAATAGTACTATACACTGTACTCCTGAATATAATAGTACTATACACTGTGCTCCTGAATATAATAGTACTATACACTGTGCTCCTGAATATAATAGTACTATACACTGTGCCCCTGAATATAATAGTACTATACACTGTGCCCCTGAATATAATAGTCCCATACACTGCGACCCTGAATATAATACTACCATATACTGCGCCCCTGAATATAATAGTACTATACACTGCGTCCCTGAATATAATAGTACCATACACTGTGCTCCTGAATATAATAGCACCATACACTGTGCTCCTGAATATATATATATGTGTGTGTGTGTGTGTGTGTGTGTGTATATGTGTATGTGTGTGTATAGGAGACAGCATATCTATAGTACTACGACCCTATGAACTATGGATAAGATTAGATACAGTGGCTCAGCAGACAGTATCACACATGATAGGATTAGATATAGGGACCAGCTCGCTGACATTGCAGTTCCTGGACCCAGGAAATGTAAGTATAAGAATTGTTTTGCTTTTTCATGTGTTACTAATTATTTTGGTGTGTTTGTGTTATTTTACAGATTCGGTCATTGGACTACGTCGGATTCGAGGACTACTTCAATGACAGCGTTTTTTTATTCTCAATAAAATGGTTAATGAGGGTTGTGTGTGTTTTTTTATTTCAATAAAATATTTTTTCTATGTCCTTGTATTTTTTTTTTAAACTTCATTACTACCACCTTAGTAATGGCCGCTGGCTGATTCACAGCATCCATAACTAAGACTGGGCTTAATGTTAGCAGGTGCAGAGGCTAACACTAACCCCCATTATTACCCCGGTACCCACCACCACCAGGGATACTGAGAAGAGCCGGGTACGAACCAGTACCCGACCATCTGTAGTGATGGCCGGGCACCGGGGTGGCCGCAGGCTGGTATCATTAGCCTGGGGAAGGCCAAAAACAGTGGCCCTCCCCACCCTGGTAATGCTATGCTGCTGCAGTTGTATCTGGATGGTTATGAAAATGGGGGGGGGACCCCACATCGTTCTTTCCAATTATTATTTTCTTTTTAATAATGACGTGGGGTCCCCCCATTTTTCCTAATTAGACATATACAATAAAGCAGCAGCAGGTTAGCATTACCAGGGGGGAAGAGCCGCTGTTTCTGGCCTTTCCCAGCGTGATAATACCAGCCTGCGGCCGCCCCATTACCCTGCCATCACTACAGATGGTCAGGTACTGGATCGTACCCGGCTCTTCCCAGCACGCCTGGTGGCGGTGGGTATCGGGGTAATAATGGGGGTTAGGGTTAGCCTCTGCACTGGCTAACACTAAGCCCCGCCTTAGTAATGGACGCTGTCAATCAGCCGGCGGATATTACTAAGGCGGTAATAATAAAGTTTAAAAAAAAAACAAAGACATAGAAAAAATATTTTATTGAAAAAAAAAAAACACACAATCCTCATTAACCCTTTTATTGATAATTTAAAAAGCCATCATCGAAGTAATCCTCGAATCCGAAAGTAGTCCAACGACCGAACCTGTAATAAAACAGAAACACACAAAAAAAAGCTTATTAACACATGTGGTAGGCTTAGATACAGGGCCCATGTGTTATACTGTCTGTCAAGGTAGGCTTAGATACAGGGTCCAGCAGGCAGTAATCTTATACAGTATAAGATTACTGTCTGCAGGAGCCTTGTATCTAAGCCTACCATGTGGTAGGCTTATATACAGGGCCCATCAGACAGGATCACACATGGGCCATGTATCTAAGCCTACCATGTGATTGGCTTAGATGCAGGGCCCAGCAGACAGCATCACACAATCTGTGATCCTGTCTCATGGGCCCTCTAAGCCTGCCACATCGTAGGCTTAAAGGGGTTGTCAAGTCCCTAAACATTGATGGCCTATCCTCAAGATAGGCCATCAATAGCTGATGGGTCAGGGTCCGACTCCTGGGACCCCGCCAATCAGCTGTTTTGAAGGGGCCGCAGCGCTCGTACGACAGCTGCTTCCCCTTCATTTCCCTTACTTACTCACACTGGGAATCGCCGACATTGATTTACAATGTGAGCAAGTAACCGGAATGAAGGGGAAGCAGCGCTGTGACGTCAGGACCTCCACTGCACTCCGGAAGCAGGAAGGTAAGTACTGTAATTACTATAGTAACAGAGGCCCGAGGCCCCAGTTACTATATAAACTTTTTATTGATGTAGTGCGGCCCCTGGCTTTGGGGCCCGGTCGCATTTGCGACCGTTGCGACCCCTATAGCTACGCCACTGGTTGGGTGAGAGGTCCCGCTTCACTCCGGTTCTCTGAACCGGCTGTAATTTTAATGAACTGGGCCCCCTTCCAGCCTCAGGCCCCGGGCAAGTTATACTTGGGCCCCTGGGTATAAGGCGAGTGAATTACTACATTTTGTAGATGTTTATGCCATATGCAGCCCACAATAATATTTTATATGGTAAAAAGCATGACTCCTATTATAAGAATGATCACACTGTTACGCTCCACCTGATGTCTATGGAGCTGAGCAAAAGTAAATTATGTATTCCTTTACTTAAAATGGTATTTCAAATTAATTTCTGCAGTTACATACCTTCAGCCGAAAGTTATTAATGTGAAAAGGCCAATAACGTCCTGCTAGCATTAGATCATTCCTTGGGATTAATTACCTTTTTTAAGAAAGCTTTTATAAAATGCATTACAATTTTTATACTTTATACCAGTAGGATTCTAAAACATGTCAGTAGGGTTAAGTGATAAGGGAAAATGTCTCTTCTTCTTCTAAGTATGCTCCAAAAAGATTTAGAACAATATATTGAAAATTGTATCCTGTAGGGGGCAATTACATTTTAAAACATTAAGATTTTTTTCAAAAGTTTCCTTTTTCCTACCATAAAAGTTTCTTTTTCTATCCAGTTACTGTTATACATACGACTGATAATAATATTACAATGCTATTGCGTTTCACAGTGTCCCGGAATGCGTTGGGAGAAGTGTTAGCCACCCATATGGCATTGAGAATCGGTTTCTTAGTGGGATGTCTATCTATGGGCAATAATACGCTCCCCAAAAGGTTTCTTAATTATTAGCAGAGTTGTAAAGTTTTGCGGCTTTGTTAATACATGAAGTATTTCTATTGTTCTGTTGTATTGTTTTGATGTACTTAGTAGAGGAAAAATAATTAAAATCCCTTTGTCATTTCTAATTGAAGTGAAATAATCTGATCCATGAGTTGATGTCTAACATTTTCCTCATTTGGTTTTGAGATTTGTTCTGAGGATACGTTGTCAGGGGTCTTGAGGTCTAAATATCAGCCATGTTTCTCATTATCAGTCATCAAGATGTTTTGTGTTTGTCCCCATTGTTATCCCTTTTTCAGAAGAAAAACAACTAAATCTCATCTTTTTTCATTAAAGTGACAGTATTGAAGTATGCTGGAGGCATGAGATGAATTTACTATTTGTCAAGATGAATTTGATAGATCGTTAGATCAAGCACACAGCCATGGAAACGCCATAGACCATCATTGGTGGTAGTACGGAGTGTACCGAAGAGCTCAATGCCATTAAACATGGCACTGTCATAGGATGCCATCTTTGCCACAAGTCAGTTTGTGAAATTTCATCTGTAAGTGCTATTATTGTGAAGTGGAAGCATCTAGGAGTAGAAGCCGCTCAGCCACGAAGTAGTGGGGCCACTGAGAGCAAAAGTACGTGGTGCTTAACAATGACGAATACTCTGTTGTATCACTCATTACAGAGATCCACACTGCCTCTGGATGATGATGTGCAGCGTGCCTACACCGCGATGTCACACTGGGGATGATGCTTCTGCTGTAAAACGTTGGTGTACCCACCAAGCCGGTGTTCAGTATCGGGTGGCACATTGGGAGAGACCCGAGCTGTGTCAGAGAGTGCGCTGTGGAGAGCTGATGCAGAGGTTTGGAGAGCTATGTCAAGCTGTGAGTGGGTTAGAACATTTTAGTTAAGCCTGTGTTGGTGGTCCTGGAGTGAGCTGCGGGTGATTGGTGGTAGCCTTACTGTGAGTGTGTGTATATCGTGTCAACAGGAGCCTACCCACAGACAACCATCAAGCAGTCAGACATTTGCGGCCTAACGGGTCATCCATTTCCAGACCAACACCTGTACCAGGGAGGTGTACTCTTGGCCCTGTCCGTGACAGAAAGAAAAGCAAGTCAGCCAGTCATCATCATCTAGGCCTGAGCCGTGTTTAAGCTGTGCGCCTCTCATACTGAGAAGAACTTGTTTTCCTGCTGTGGTTGGTTGTGCTAATAACTCCGGTCTATGTCAAGTTCAGTTTTGTAACAAATCTTCTGCTTCACACCATCTTTGCCATGACACGCCGCCACCGAGTTCTTGCATCACCATCTGGCTGACGGCTATAACTTATACCCAGATCTGCTCAGCGTGGCTGTTGATTGGCATTGAACACCACTTGACTTTCTGTCGGAAAAACTGAGTTACAGCCATGAAAACTTCTAGCTTTAGTTACTCTAAGGGTATGTTCACACGGCAACGCCATTTACGTCTGAAATTACGGAGCAGTTTTCAGGTGAAAACAGCTCCGGAATTTCAGACGTTTTGACAAGTGCACACATTTTTCGCGGCGTCCATTACGGACGTAATTGGAACTGTTTTTCAATAGAGTCAATGAAAAATGGCTCCAATTACATCCCAAGAAGTGACATGCACTTCTTTGAGGCGGGCGTCTTTTTTCGCGCCGTCTTTTGACAGCGGCGCGTAAAAAAAAAGGCCGTCTGCACATAACACAGTAAGACCCATTGAATTCTATGGGCAGATGCTTGCAGACGGTTTGGAGCCATTTTTTCGGGTGTAATTTGAGGCATAAAACGCCTGAATTACGTCCGTAAACAGGGCGTGTGGACATACCCTAAGACTGGTTACATACAGGCTCATGGAAGGTGAACATGGAATATTCCAGACTCTGTCACCCATTCAATGAACATATAAGGGCAAATTTCTCTATTTAGTTTCTGTAAGTATTTTAACTTTAATAACTGATCATTTGGGAAAAAGAAAACTAGACTGGATTTCTGCACATATGGAGAATATGTTTCAGTTAAATGTCGTACATGCTTCATATCAATATCACACTACTGTCAAATACTGTTGCCGCCTATTAGGATACATGGTGCACTTATGCATTAGTTACGGTATCGTGCCATGTGTTCATGTTTGAAAACTAAATATAGACTCATCTTGTAAAAATATAAAGATACAAAACAAAAGTTATAGAATTGATAAATTTATGTTTCATCTTCCATATGGTATGGAGTAAGGGAAGGAAAATCAACTCAGTTCACTTGACATCTAAAAGAACAGGGTAAAATATACAGGAGTTGTATCCAGAGAGCTGTCCACTTACAAGACTTATCATGGGCCGAGGTCATTCTATTTGACAACTTCTGAATATGATGTCCCCCACTCCCCGCCATGTACTTACCTCGGTCTCCTGTCCTCCTGTCCCACGCCGCCCTTTTCCTTGCTGCTTCAGCTACCAATGGGCTCCAATGGGTCCTAGCGCGCGTGCTGACCCTCTTATTCTTAAAGGTCCAGCGCACACCAAATTTTAAAGTCATCACCTGAATTTTATATGTAAACATCGCCTGCTCTGGATTACATTGCCAGGGCAATTTGGCTCCTATTATTGCTCTATGTTCCTAGTTCCCTTGCAGTCTTGTTTTCTGAAATCCGGTGTTCCGATCTTTTGCCTGTTTTTAACCATCCGTGCCTGCCCTGACCTATTGCTACGTTAACCGTGTTGAACCTCTGCCCTCTGTCCAGAACTATTGCAACGTTTATAGTTCTGAACCTCTGCCGCCTGCACAGACCTATAGCTACGTTTACTAACATCAGCTGTCACAAAGGGAGACTACGCCGGGGCTAGCGACTTGGGTTTCCCCTGTAGCATTTTCAGCTCTGATTGCTAATAAGATATATTAAGAAATTAGCTTAAACGTTACTGAGGTTAAAAGGAGGACATTCACTTTAAGGCCCACCTCTACTGCCTCATGCTTAAGAAGACCAGAGAGCAAAAAAAAGAGTTATTTTTGCACATATAGGTCCTATTATCATGGACCAAGAGGTTAATTGGTGAAACATCCAAAAAAAGAAAGAAACCAGCAGATGAGGTTTTCTTCTGCTAAAAATGGCAGGTCCTACTGTGTCTGAGCCTTATTATCATGTCAGTGTCAGGGCCCACCGCAGCAGAACCTTCTAGTGGTGCAATCTATAGATATTACTAGAAGAAATGTGTAAAGGGAAACTTATGTGATCCAATCAATAAAGGCTTCTTATCATAAAAATTAGGGCAGAAGCCCCAGATTTTTGGCCCGGTGCCCCGAATTCTGGTGCGACTTCCACATTCAATTGTTTCTGCATCCTCAGGATGCAGATATAATTGAATACTATGGAGGAGCAGGAAGCTATCTGCTCCCTGTTCCACCATTCACTAGGCTACAGGCAATGCTAGGCCTGCAGCCTATAAGATGCTGGAACAGAATCCTGCGCAGCCCGGCGCGATGACATTTCTGACTTGCGCTGGCCTACGCAAGGGTCCCGTCTAGGCGTCTCATAGGCTGCAGGCCTAACATGGCTGAGAAGGCCTGCTGTGCAGCTTCATTCATCATGGGAACAGGTGAGTTTTTTTATTTGTTTGAGGGGCACTAGTTCTTAATTTGGCACTATCTACAGGGGGAACTGTGACACTATCTCTAAGGGGAAGGGGTGTGGTACTATCTACAAGGGGAGTGGGTGTGTGGCACTAGATTTGGAACTATCTACATGGGGCACTGTGTGGTATTATCTACAGAGGGTATGTGGCACTATCTACAGAGGGAACTCTGTGGCACTATCTACAGGGGGAACTGTGTGCCACTATTAACAGGGGGCACTAATTGACCTTACCTACAGGGGTCTGTGTGGCCCTATCAAACAGGGGGCAATGTGTGTGGCACTACCTACAAAGGGAACATTGTGTGGCACTATACCAGGGGATGTGACACTATCTACATTGTGCATTGCGTGGGGCACTCTCTACAGATCTCCTTAGTTAGCGCCACCAAACAAAACTTTGCTTGGGGCCCAAGAAATGTCAAATCTTCCTCTAAGGGTAAGTACAAGGATACAGACTGCTGGAACCCTGTATCTAAGACTATCATGTGTGATACTGTCTGCTGTGGCCATGCATCTAAGTCTGTCACGTGTGATACTGTCTGCTGAATTGATGTATCTAAGCTTATCATGTTTGATACTGTCTGCTGAGCTGCTGAATCTAATCTTATTATGTGTGATACTGTATGCTGAGACAATGTATTTAATTCTGTCCAGTGGTGTAGCTATAGTGGTCGTAGTCTTTTAGATATGCTGTCTCCAATATATACATATAAAATGTATTTTTTTTTTTTTTTCAGGGGGCAAACATATGTTAAGACCCTAGCAACGCCCCTGACACATGGACTTGATTTCAGCACTCATTTTTTTTGCTGTAGCATTCATTTTTAAACATCTACATCTCTGCGAGCCGCTTGTGTTTAGCCCATTAAACCACTCCGGAGCCTTTGCTTCAGTGTTGAGTGTTTTTGAGAGGTATTCATGGTTTACTGTATAATGTGATGGACCTATATCCTGCAACCTTCATTGTTCTAGAGGGAAATAACTACTGTTTAGCATCGCTTGGAGCTCATTAGGTAGGATTTAGAAAATCATTCAAATATTGATTCCAGTTTCTTCACATGTTATTAACAAAATTTAGAACAGATTTATATGTTTAGAGGATATGTGCCAAGCAGAACTTTATGAAAGTTTACGACATATTCAGAGAGTGCAAATTGAATTTTAGCCATGGCAAATGAGACTCAACCCTATCTGTAATGAAGGGATCGATAGTAAATTTATATGAAAAATACATAAAACACATCATTGAGATATTTTTTGTTGGCTACATTTTATATTAAGAGGTTTGCTGAATCCAAGCAATTATCCAGCCAGCATTAAGGTCGATTTATTGTAAAAAAAAAAAATGTATGCGGCTGTGTAACAAAGAGCACAATCCAATATTATTAAATAAGAGGCCATAGAAAAAGCTGAGGGTTTAGTTGTAGTTATGTGCGTATGACATGAAATATTAAATTGATATCGCTATTCAGGAAGTGTATTGTTAAATACCTCATTCTAGACTGGCGCGCATTTGAATGGGATGGCATTGGCCAGGGCAGGGAGGACGGGCACCCAAGAAAAAAAGATCAGCATATAATGAGACATTTATAAACATTGTTGCACAGCTACAGTAACTGCCATGGGTTACAACACCTCATTTATTACAACCAATGAATGGGGCATTATGATGAAAGCAAATAAAGGTTAGTCTTTGTGTAATGAAAAGCTATGACATTTTTCCAAATACTTGCTGTATCAATTCCTTATAGTTTTCAAGATCTCTGCTTGCTGTCATTCAATAGGACGCTTCATTGTTTACTTCCAGGGGATAAAAATCTGTCCTGGTCATGCGATACATGTACAGGTGCACGGCTCGTTTCAAGTCTAGTAAAATTGCTATACCTGCAACGAGCAGTACATCTGTATGATTATCACATGTCCACCAGAAAGATTTTAAATTTTTTTATCCTCTGGAAATACATGTGGCAGCCAGTAGATGGAGCTACCATTAAAGGGGTTGTTCCACAAAACAGATGTATCCCCTATCCACACGATCGGGGATATATGTGTGATCGCTGGGGGTCCAACCGCTGGGACTCCCAGCTATAACGAGATCGGGGGACCGAAAGTCCCCCGAAGTGATCCATGAGAATGGAACGCTGGTGCGCATGCCTGACTGGTGCTGTATTCATTTCTATGGGACATCCGGGACCGCTGTGTCCTGCAGGTCCGTAGAAATTAATGGAGTGCTGGCCAGACATGTGCGCAAACACTCCATCCTCTTGGAGCACTTCAGGAGACTTTCAGTCCCCCTTTCTTCTCATCTATGGGGGGGAGTGGGACCCAGCAGTCGGACCCCCAGCGATCTCACATATATCCTCTATCCTGTGGATTGGGGATACATGTGTTTTGTGGGACAAACCCTTTAAGTGACAGGACTGTGTTGCATGTGCACTGTGTGTTTACCCCTGTTCAGCTGGCTTTGGGATTTGACCTAGGCAGCTGCCTCTCTTACCTCCTCTTTGCTCTGTGACACCCCTTGTACCATACCATGACTAAACGCTACATATCACTTTGGTGATATCCAGAAAGAAAAAAATAAATAAATATTTTCCAAAACATACCAGGCATAATTTAAAATTATGTACATCTAGTTTGAAACAAATGTGTTTTCTCAAACCCTTTCCTTTTCCTAAAAAAAAATTTGTATCAAGGAAAACAGAGGAAAGATATATATATATATATATATATATATATATATATATATATATATATATATATATATATATGAAAAACCTTTAAAATATATATTTATATGGAATTTAATAAAAATGTATACAAAATTATTCTTATCCCAAAGAGTGCCTGGTATGTTTTGGAAAATATTTATAAATTTTTTTCTTTCTGAATTGCTGCTCTCCGAAACGGCACCGTGCTATATATTGATTGCATATTTTGGGATCTCTATTAGGTATGGTTTATAACTATTTTTTGTGTTTAGCTCACTTTGGTGATATACCTGATGTCCATATTATATCACTATATTGTATATAATTATATAAGTGACCACAATGTCAGCTGCTAATTGTTATTGTTACATATTGGAAAGAGGAACCCGAAACAAAGATGAAAAAGGGCTCCCCATTATGATGCAGGTTTTTGCCACCTAGGACAGAAGGGCTTTGTGTTTGTTTACCCCATCCACACCCTTTTCATGACATTTATGCCAATTACCTACCGGCTTCCTTCAGAACAATGTGGTTCCTCTGGAGAGGGGAAACCTGCTTAGGTTATAAGCACTTAATAACAAAGGATTAGACCAACCGGAGGTGTAACTTGAAGCTCTTGGTCCCCAATACAAAATCTGTAAGAATATTTTCACACGCACCAGAATTTTTGGATTCTGCAAGCCCCATTGCAGACATTTCTGCAACAAATGTACCCTAAGGGCATGACCACACGTGGCGGATTTCCTCCGCAACTGTCCGCATCAATGCCGCACAGAATCTGCGTTGCAGATTCTGCTGCGGATCTGCACAAAATGTGCAGAAAATTGATGCGGACTGGCCGCTGCGGACTGCAGGAAAAGTGCTTCCCTTCTCCCTATTCAGTGCAGGATAGAGAGAAGGGACAGCACTTTCCCTAGTGAAAGTCAAAGAAATTCATACTTACCGCCCGTTGTCTTGGTGACGCGTCCCTCTTTCGGCATCCAGCCCGACCTCCCTGGATGACGCGCCAGTCCATGTGACCGCTGCAGCCTGTGCTTGGCCTGTGATTGGCTGCAGCCGTCACTTAGACTGAAACGTCATCCTGGGAGGCCGGACTGGAGACAGACGCAGGGAGTTCTCGGTAAGTATGAATTTATCTATTTTTTTACAGATACATGTATATTGAGATCGGTAGTCACTGTCCCGGGTGCAGAAACAGTTACTGCCGATCGCTTAACTCTTTCAGCACCCTGGACAGTGACTATTTACAGACGTCTCCTAGCACCGCTCCCGTCATTACGGGAGCCCCATTGACTTCCTCAGTCTGGCTGTAGACCTAGAAATACATAGGTCCAGCCAGAATGAAGAAATGTCATGGTAGTAAAACGAATACGCTCCGCAGCACACATAAGATCTGCGGACTTCATTGCGGAATTTTGACTCTCCATTGAAGTCAATGGAGAAATTCCGCCATGAGTCCGCCACTGCTCCGCAACAGACAGAGCATGCTGCGGACACCAAATTCCGCTCCGCAGCCTATGCTCCGCAGCGGAATTTTACGCCTAGTCTAAACGAACACTGCTAAATTAAAGTGTAAGTCAATGGACAAACGGCACCGCTGCGGATTAACGCTGCGGAGTGTCCGCAGCGGAATTTCAGTGAAATTCCGCCACGTGTGAACCCGCCCTAACAGTCTTCCCCAAATATCAAGCGCCATTTGTAGTATTGAGACAAAGGACTCAGTTGCAACCTCAACCTCTGTAACCCCATATTATTAATACCCCCGGACCAACTAGAGGCTGAGTCCCCTCTCTCCAAGAGTCTCATAGGAGGGGCATGGTCTGTCTCTATGATGTGTACCACTCGCTATATTAGGATGCACTATTGTACACATAGCAGAAATGGTGTAAATGACAACAAATTAAAAAAAATGGTGATCATGGCATGTTAAATTGAGTGCAACTCACAAGGCGTATTAGACAAATGTCCCTTTTTTACGGCATCTAATGTCACCAAAAAAGGCTTCAACACAATTGTGGTAGGTGAAAAAAGTTGTCTAAAATGTTTATTAAATTTGGTTCACACCGTGATTCGTTTAGACTGTCAGTAACTAGACAATATAAGGTAATAAGAAAACAACTTTTTTCAGTTGGAAATGTAGTCAATTTATGGAAATATAGAATTTAACGGAATAGGAGAACAAGTGGCTTTATTCTTTATTTTTTATTTTCTTATCTGTCTAAAAAGTATGTAAATCCCATTCAGCTTTGCAAATATATTGGCGCCATGCAGCAGAAATAACGAGTTAACATGCAGCACAATGAGTAACCGAGAGACAGTGGGGAGTTTAATGATCTTTGTAAATAGGCAGCTGGAAGTTACAATGAAATAAAAGCAAACAAAAACTTGCAGGAACAGTCTTTTTCTTCGTAGCCTCCAAGGTGCTGTGTTCAGACACTCGGCAGGCAACATCTTATCAGGTCTCAAAGCCATTCCTTCTGTAAGAAAATACTTTGTAAATGTACTCAAAACCACATTCAGTCAATACCAGATTTTTTTTCTTACTGGCTTTTGTAGAAGAAATTCAGTCCAGAGCAAAGAATGGAATTAATGAGGGTTGTTGAGCTCTGTTGCTGAACTTCAGTCGAAACTATTTTGATGTTTTTCAGTGGCATATCAAACACTTGTGTTCATACAATAGTTAAAATACTTGATGGGGCCTGACATCTGAAAATATGCCCCTTTCAATGTACGGCAATTTGATGTCTCAAGTACTGGAACAATATGAAGCTTCTGCTCTTGTTTTCTTTCAATGATCTTTTATGGGTCCAGTAATGTTAGAAAGTGTATTTTTATTTTTTGGGTGTCTTTTTCAAGAAAAGAAGCAGATTCTAGTGTATACTGCTGGAGTCCTAGGATTATGCAAGTCATGAGCAGAACAAGCTCCCTGAGTGCCCATGGATGAAGTTCCAGAATGCACCCTTGGTCCCTGAGGTTTAGCATGATAATTGTTGGATATAAAATCATTCATTTAGTTGCTCCATGTGCCCCCTGTCCACACCAATTCCTAGTGTTGCAAAAAAAGGAAAAAAATAAAAAAATATTGAACAAAACCAGCACACTTTGGGTGGAAATTAAGTACAAAGTACAAACTAATTAAACAAAATTATTTAATTATTAAAATATTTAGCAATTATCATAGTTATGAAATTACATTAAATATGGTGATATATCATTAACATTTATGCGGGCGCTATTTCAATGTGCCGAACAATAGATGCATGCATCCAAATATATCTTTAAGCAATTTTATTGCTTAAAGATATATTTGGATGCATGCATCTATTGTTTAATGTAATTTCATAACTATGATAATTGCTAAATATTTTAATAATTAAATAATTTTGTATTTTGTTTAATTAGTTTGTACTTTGTACTTAATTTCTACCCAAAGTGTGCTGGTTTTGTTCAATATTTTTTTCTTTCTTTCCTTTTTTCGCTATATTATTATATTGGACGGCACCATGCAATAACAATTGCATTTTTTGAGTTGTTTAACTGGATATCCTTGTTTCTTCAATTCCTAGTGTTCCCAGTAGATATTTTCCTCTACCCCATCCCCTGCACACATGGGCACTTCTCAATACAGAGTCTGTAGTAGGATTTCCCTGCCCCTCACAGTACTTTTACTGACTTTGTCCCTCACCTCTCATATACATTAGCATTATTTTGTTCCAAAAATAGTGGTGTACATAGAAAAGAGAGAGCCCAAACAGCAAAGATTGAAATGAGCCCCCCATTATGGTGCCCAATTTTGCCATCCACAAGGGCTGAAGTGTTTTTCATGTCCCTTGGGCTTATTCCCTTGTTTGCTAACAATATGGTTCCTGCACTGGTTTGAACCATCCAACAGCAAAAGGGATGGAACAAGGGGCTGGGCCTCCTCTCTCTAAGGGCCCCGTGCTAACTTTATCAACTGCCTCTATGGTGCGTACACCCTTATCATTGCTCCCCTTTGGCAGCCACCTACTTAATTTACCCCTTGTCCTGGCTCTGATGCAGGTTTATATAACTATTACAATTATTTAAGGTAAGCTACAGTTTTGGGAAACTTTTGTCCAAAATATGGAGAATTATAGATTAACTCATAGTGTAGAGGCGATAAGGTACCATAGAAAAATCAGTCCTGGTGTTCATACATTCCATCGTACACACCATTCAGGACCGGCCATTACAGGGGGAGAATGGCCTTAGACTGGTTCCCCCACTGTCTTTTATTGTAATGTTGTGCCAGTGTAGAGGGCATTGTACATAGGCAGAGGTGTAGCTAGGTTCTCCTGCACCCGGGTCAAAGATTAAGATTGGCGCCCCCCCATCTTATTTCCCAACATCTCCTTCCCCCTCGCCATGTTTGCTTTCTCTACCAATCAATGAGGTGTCATTTTTTTTCACAATTTTTTTAATGTAACTCGAGCATAAGAGCATTTCTACATTTTACAAGTGATATAGTTATATAATGTAGTTAACGTAAAAATAAATTCAAATAAAATAAATTAAGGAGGCCACACACGGCCCCCTGTAGATAGCGCCAGACAGCCCCCCTTGCAGATTGCGCCACACACAGCCCCCTTGTAGATAGTGCCACACACATCCACCCTGTAAATAGCGCCACACACAACCCCCTTGTAGATAGTGCCACACACAGCCCCTCTCTTGTAGATAGTGCCAGACATATCCCCCCTTGTAGATAGCGCCACACATAGCCCCCCTTGTAAATAGCGCCACACAGTCCTCATTGTAGATCGTGCCACACACAGCCCGCTTCCCCCCCTTGTAGATAGCGGCACACTTTACCCCTTGTAAATAGCGGCACACTCCCCCCTCTTGTAGATAGTGCCACACACAGCCCGCTGCCATTTGTAAATAGCGCCACACTCTCCCCGCTTGTAAATAGCGCCACATTCCCCACCTTTTAAATAGTGCCACAGTCCCCCCTTGTACTTAGCGCCACACTGTAAACACCGTGATTTACCGGAGAGGCCAAGGAGGTCATGCGGCGCAGGCAGCGGCGGATTTCCTTCTGACTAGGGTCGGTGACAGCCAGGGCCTTATTACCGCCCCCTACACAAACCAAAAATTAACCACATATATAGACATGCACATACTGGAACATATATACTGTACATACATAAAGGCAGATAATTAGACATATAGGCAAATATACATACACACATTCTGGAATATATACATACAGGTAAATATATAGACGTACAGACACATATACACACATACACTGGCAGATAAATACACAGACAGGAACATATACAAATACATAAAAGGCACATATATACAAGCACAAAAACACATTCACAAACAAACCCATATATACCCAGTACAGATAATGTAGTAGATTTCACATGCAGTCCTATGTAACATCACAGATAACAGAGTGATAACTCTCTGAGTACAGATAATGTAGTAGATGTCACCTGCAATCCTATGTAACACCACAGATAACGCAGTTATAATGTAACGTCCGTGGTCGAAAGACCACAAACTCCTTCCCTCCAGTCGACGCCCTTCTCTCCAGAGATTATTTGCACATACGGCCATCCTGTTCCACAGTGACCACCAGGGTGCGCTCACGATCTCAGTCCAGACTCAAGAAGCCAGAGTGCACGCATGTGAGAGATTGAGCTGATTGCTCCCTGAGCATCCTGGGCTATAAGAAGGTCTCAGCCCCTTCCTCCTATGCCTGAGCATTGTTGTCGTATCCTAAGTTTGTCTTGCAAATGGTTCTCTAGTGTTTCCTGCTTCCAGTGTTCCCTGTTCCTGTATCCTGTAACCTGTATACTGATCTAGTGCTGTGTTGAGCTGTTGCTGTGCTGTGCTGTATACCACGCCTGTCCTGCTACTCCACGCCTGACGTCTACCTGCTGCCTAGTCCCAGCCAAGCCTGCCTTGCTACTGGTTTCCTATATGTATCACAGGTACCCTGTATGAACTATAGGCTCTAACCTGCGCCCTGTTGGCCAGCTGCCATACCGCCAAGGCGGTACGGCCCTGTGGGTCCACGAACCCTACGTGACAGTAGTACACTTAGGCCATAGACCCCGCTGGTCGATCTAAGACCATGACGACGTCACAAGAGATGCGGGCGGATATGCTAGACCTCTGGTCTCGACAGGACCAACTCCTCCGGGCCTTGAACATTCTCGCACATTGGCAGGAGGCACGAGCTGCCTTTCCCCCTACTACAGCTATTGGTAGAACTGTTCCTCAGACTACCCCTCCTGGCAGTGTTGATACTCGTTTTTCTTTGCCACTTCCTAACCGCTATGATGGAGACGCAAGTTCCTGTCGTGGATTTTTGTACCAGTGCCAGATCCACTTCAGCCTGTATTCAAGGGCATTTTCGTCTGATGGCGCAAGGGTCACTTTCATCATCTCTCTTCTTACTGGCAAGGCCCTTGCATGGGTGAAACCTTTCTGGGAGAGACATGGACACTATGAGTATCTAGTTATGCCCTTCGGCCTGTGTAATGCTCCCGCGGTCTTCCAGGAGTTTGTTAATGACATTTTCCATGACCTCCTCTATGTTTGTGTTGTGGTCTATCTTGATGACATCTTGATTTTTTCTCCAGATCCTGTGAGGAATCAGAGACATGTCCGTCAAGTTTTGCTGCGGTTAAGAGAGAATCGTCTGTACGCTAAGTTGGATGATTGCATTTTTGAAAAGCATGCTCTGCCCTTCCTCGACTACATTGTCTCGAATAGAGGTCTCAAGATGGATCCTGCAAAGGTAAAGTCCGTTCTGGAATGTCCACGCCCTCAAGGCTTGAGGGCCATACAGCGCTTTCTGGGATTCGCAAATTTTTACAGACAGTTTATTCCAAACTTCTCCTCACTTCTCCTATCTCTGACCTCACTAAGAAGGGCATGAATGCCAAGGTGTGGACTCCTGAGGCAGAGCCTGCATTCAATAGCCTGAAGAGTGCCTTCACATCCGCTTCTATCCTCCATCATCCCGACATTTCTCTACAGTTCTCGCTGGAGGTGGACGCATCCTCTGTCGGTGCCGGTGCACTCCTGTTCCAGAGAGGTTCCAAGGGCAAGTCTAGGGTATGTGGATATTTCTCTAAGCTCTTCTCTTTCGCAGAACGCAACTACTCGATTGGGGATCGGGAGTTACTGCCCATCAAGTTGTCCCTGGAGGAGTGGAGACATCTACTAGAGGGTGCAGCTCATCCCATCCTGATTTTTACGGACCACAAGATTCTCACCTATCTCCAGACGGCCCAATGGCTGAATCCTCGTAAGGACAGGTAGTCGCTGTTCTTTACCAGGTTCCAGTTTGAGCTCGCATTATCACCCGGCCGACAAGAATGTGAGGGCCGATGCCTTGTCCTGGTATTTAGAGACAGAGGACACCATGGAGGTGCCACAGAACATTACTGATCCGTCTTGCATTGTCTCTGTCAATCCCCTGCAAGTTGGGGACATTCCTCCAGGGAGGACTTTTGTGCACCTGGCTGACCGAGGGAGAATCCTCCGCTGGGGTCACTCCACTAGACTGGCAGGTCAAGCGGGGACCCGTAAGACCCGAGATCTGATTGCCCGTCATTTCTGGTGGCCCACACTGCCCAAGGATATTTTGGACTTTGTTTCGTCCTGCTCAGTCTGTGCAGCTAACAAGGTCGCTCACTCCAGACCTGCTGTCCTACTCCAGCCATTGCCTGTGCCCGATGCTCCCTGACAGCATATAGCTATGAAATTTATTACTGACTTGCCTATCTCTGCTGGATGCAGTTCTTTCTGGGTGGTGGAACGATTTTCGAAGATGGCCCACTTCGTTCCTCTGACCGGTCTTCCTTCTGATCCTCTACTGGCCAAGCTGTACATCCAACACATATTCCGCGTGCACGGCTTACCGCAGCATATTGTGTCTGATCGGGGGGTTCAGTTCATCTCAAAGTTCTGGAGAGCCCTCTGCGGACTCCTAGGTGTAAATTTGGACTTTTCCTCAGCCTACCATCCTCAGTCCAATGGTCAGGTCGAGAGAATCAATCAGATCTTGGAGAACTACTTACGCCACTTCATCTCCAAGCAGCATAATGTCTGGGTGCAGTTGCTTCCATGGGCTGAATTCTCTTACAACAATCACACCAGCGAGTCCACACAGAAGACACCGTTCTTCATTGTCTACAGCCAACACCCACAAATTCCTTTACCGATGCATGATACCTCCGAGGTACCAGCTGCTGACATGGCTTTTAGGGACTTTCTGTAGATCTGGCAGCAGACTTGATCCTCCATCCTGCTGGCGGTTGACCGCATGAAACGGAGGGCAGACACAAGGAGAAGAGAACCTCCTCAGTTTCTTCCTAGCACAAAGGTCTGGCTGTCCTCCAGGAATATTCGACTGACGGTTCCGTCGTACAAATTTGCCCCCAGGTTCCTCGGACCCTTCGTGATCCTACAGCAGATCAATCCTGTCATCTACAAGCTTCGGCTGCCTCCTACCCTCAAGATCCCCAACTCCTTCCATGTCTCCCTCCTGAAGCCGGTGGTTCTGAAACACTTTACCAAGACTCCTAGTCCTGCGGTTGCCTCCAGCGGTCCTTCAGACACTTTCGAGGTTATATAGATCCTGGACATTAAAAAAGTAAGAGGAAGAACCTTTTATTTAGTATATTGGAAGGGGTTTGGTCCAGAAGAGAGGTCCTGGGAGCCAGAAGAGAATCTCAACGCTCCTACCCTCATTAAGAGGTTTCTCTCTCATTCTGGTCTCAAGAGGAGGGGGCGTAGGAGGGGGGATACTGTAACGTCCGTGGTCACTGACCACGAACTCCTTCCATCCGGTCGACGCCTTTTTCTCCAGAGATGTTTGCACATATGACCGTCCTGTTCCACAGTGACCACCACAGTGACCACTCGCGCGCTCAGTCCAGACTCAAGAAGTCAGAGTGCACGCATGTGGGAGATTGAGCTGATTGCTCCCTGAGCACCCTGGGCTACAAGAAGGTCTCAGCCCCTTCCTCCTACGCCTAAGTGTTGTTGTCGTATTCTAAGTTTGTCTTGCAAATCGTCCACAAGTGTTTCCTACTCCCAGTGTTCCCTGTTCCTGTATCCTGATCTAGTGCCTTGTTGAGCTGTTGCCATGCTGTGCTGTATACCACGCCTGTCCTTCTACTCCACGCCTGACATCTACCTGCTGCCTAGTCCAAGCCAAGCTTGCCTTGCTACTGTCCGAGCTGCCACAGGCACTGTAAAGGATCTGCCAGACACAACTTCTGTGTCGACGCCCATAGGTAATCAGTCTGCACCTGCTTCTATGTCTGTGAGACTGACTCCATCTTCCACCACCCAGGATGGCAGGCTTAGGAGTGGGAGAGCCTATCACAGCCTGGCCAGACGGAGCTAGCTCCCGCCCTTTGTCTATTTATACCTGCCTTTCCTGTTCCTCCTTTGCTTGTAATTCTTCTCTGCTGGTTTCCTGGCCCTGCTGCAGCTTCTTGAACTACTGATCCTCTGCTTGTGATTGACCTTGGCTTTACTGACCACTCTTCTACTCTGCGTTTTTGTACCTCGCTCATCTCCTGGTTTGACTCGGCTCGTTCACTTCGCTTGTTGCTCACGGTGTCCCTGTGGGCAACTTCCCCAGTTCCCTGGCTTCTTTGTACCCGTGTCTGTTTGTCTGTCGTGCACCTATTGAGTGTAGGGACCATCGCCTAGTTGTACCCCGTCGCCTAGGGCGGGTCGTTGCAAGTAGGCAGGGACTGAGTGGCGGGTAGATTAGGGCTCACTTGTCTGTCTCACTACCCCGACATTACAGGTACCCTATATGAACTATAGACTCTGACCTGTGTCCTGTTGGCCAGCTGCCATACCGACAAGGCGGTACGGCCCTGTGGGTCCACGAACCCTACATGACAAATAACTCTCTGAGTACAGATAATGTAGTGGATGTTATCTGCAGTCCTATGTAACACCACAAATAACAATGTGATAACTCTCTGAGTACAGATAATGTAGTAGATGTTACCTGCAGTCCTATGTAACACCACAGATAACAGTGATAACTCTCTGAGTACAGATAATGTCGAAGATGATAACTATACCCACAGACACATATAAATACACACAGAGGCATATATGTAAGGGCAGCAGAGTATACAAGGGCCAGCATGGTATATAGGGGTCAGCAGGGTATATAAGGGTCAGCAGGGTATATAAGGAGGAGTAGAGTATATAAGGGGCTGCAGGGTATATAGGGGCATCACGGTATATAGGGGCAGCAAGGTATATAAAGGGCAGCAGGGTATATAAGGGGCAGCAGGATATATAAGGGGCAGCAGCGTATATAGGGGCAGCAGTGTATATAGGGGCAGCATGGTATATAAAGGGCAGAATGTTATATAAGGGGCAGCAGGTTATATAGGGGACAGAAGGGTATACAGGGGGCAGCAGGATATATAGGAGGCAGCACAGATATCTGCATTTTATCTGTTCTACTTTAATATTGAACACACACTTTTACAAAGAGATATAAACACATGCAGAGACATATACATATACACACACACACACACACACACACACACACACACACACACACACACACACACACACACACACATTGTAACATATGCACATACAAACACAGAGACACATACTGTATACACACTACACACACACACACACACACACACATATACACACAGACACACAGACACTCACCATGTCTACTTGCCGACAGGATCACAGGTTTCTTGCAGGACAGGCTGTGGGCGGAGCTTCCTCCTGTGCTGTTATTTAATTTGTGTGTGTAACAGCAGAGCACAGAGTAGAGGCAGAGCCCAGTGGCGCCCTCTACATGCTGGGAGGCTGCAGCGCCCTGTGCGCTCGCACACCCCTAAGGCTGGCCCTGGTGACAGCCTGGGAGTGGACCAGTCCAGTCACCTGACCTGAGTCATCTGACCTTATGTCACTGACGTGAGGTCAGGTGACAGGTCAGGTGACTGGACTGGTCCACTCCCTGGCCGTCACAGACCCCAGTCAGAACGAAGCTGCATGAACTCCTGGCTCTTCCGAAAGCTGATCGCTGCTGCAGGTGTCCGACATACAGGGCGCCTATCAGCAGCGATCAGCTGCTCTGCGGCACCCCATCCCTTCTCTACCACGTAGTTGCGCCGGGCGAACATGCCCCGCCTGCCCCCCTATCTATGCCCCTGACATAGGTATTCAAGGGATGGAGCCAATTTGATCAGGGCATCTCCTCTTGTATGCAATGCCTCTTTTATGCGCAAACCCTTGGCATACTGAAATGTACCGTGTTTCCCCGATAGTAAGACACCCCCGATTGTAAGACGTATCGGGGGTTTCAGGGGGGTCGGCTAATATAAGCCGTACCCCGAAAGTAAGACATATGTCTTACTTTCGGGGAAACACGGGGGTATTGCCGCCTCCTGCCCACTTCCGCGCCGCCCCCCTCTCCATACGTCACCGCGCCGTCCCCTGCACTTGCTCCTGCTGCAACTGCCGGAATCGAAGCGCGCGCCGATTCCGGCAGTTTAACCCATTAAATGCCGCTGTCAATAGTGACAGCGGCATTTAATGTGTTTGACAGAGGGGGGAGCTCCCTCTGTCACCCGATCGGCGCCCCCGCAAACAAATCGCGGGTCGCCGTCGGGTTTCCATGACAGCCGGGGGTCTAACAAAGACCCCCAGGTCTGCCTTCAGCATCTGCCTGTTAGGCGATGCCGGAGGCATGACCTAATAGGTTGCCTGTCAGTTTTACACTGACAGGCAATAATGCTTCGGTATACTAAGTATACCAAAGCATTATATATGCGATCGGCACATCGCATAGTGAAGTCCCCTGGTGGGACTAAAAAAAAAAATGTAAAACAGTTAAATAAAGTTTGTGAAAAAAAAATAAAATAAAATTCGACAATTTTTTTACAATATAAGACATACCCCGAAAGTAAGACATAGTCGGGCTTTTGGGGATAAAAAGAAAGTAAGACACTGTCTTACTTTCGGGGAAACACGGTATTGAGATGTATGCCTTATTGAACACTGGCAATAAAAAACTGCTGGTATCGAAGGGTATATCACTAGCAAGAACTATAGTGCTGTAGGGTCTATCTACTAAAAGGGAACAATTTATCCCCTACAACTCTGGTCACTGTGATTAACTTTCAGGGACAAAAGTTGCTGATATTAGGGAAAGTGGCATTACATGTGCGCTGTCATTTGAGCTTTGTTTCTATGAAACTATAGGACCTCTTTAACAATTGTTTTTTATTTCTGCTGCTCAATATAATTCATATGTTATTGATTAGATCAACAAAAATGGAAAATTATTTGGAATTCAGTCTGGCATGACGGAGTTATTGTTTCAGTTCTGCATTGTTTTGGCAGTTTGTCCTAATTTATGGCTGAGCTTAAAAATTACTGGGTTTAAATTAACTCTTGATAGGAGTTTCAACAAATGTAAGAGATTTGTGATCAGATTATTATGGATGTGCAGCACCAGTCAAACCTGGGCAGATGTCGGGCCCATTTGGCTTAAGGGTCGATGGTCATCTAGATAAACATGATCTATGCTTGTCAAGCTGAGGATAGGGTAGATCAGTCAGTCCTCAGTCGGTCTGTCACCCAAGGGCCCACATGCAGCATAGAATATATGGAAGGCTGTTGAGCTGAAGTATTTATAGATTTATATATTCTTCAAAAATCTCTGTACATGTTAACCCGGACTCATTGAGTTTGTCATTGAGTCCAGTTTCCCCTTCCCACCCCACACTGATCAATATGTTTCCCTGTGTACACACTCATACAGGGAAAGCTGTCAGTCTTTTTGTGTTGGATTATATATACAGTACTTTGTTTAGCCATAACATTAACCCCTTAAGGACGCTTTTTCTTTTTTTTATTAAATATATGTAATTGGTTATAATAAAAATGTTTCTAATTTACATTTATAAAACAATTTCTATAATTTTTAAGATGCAGGTTCTATGTATCGTCTATACATAAACACTGCATCAAGCGCTATCAGCCTTGTATAGGTTGATACGGCGGTGGCAACACCAATTATATGTGCTGTACTTTTATATTTACATTTTTTTTGCATTATAAAGCATTTTTTAAGGTTGGAAAAAGCTTTTTAGTTTCTTTTTCTTTTTATTTATTTAATTATATTTCTGAACATTTTATTACATTTTTTTTAATATACTTTTTTAGTCGTACTGATAGGTATGCACGGATGGCAGACCTGGGGGCTTTCTTTTTGTCCACCAGCTGCCATGAAAACCTGTCCGCTCATTTTGTCTAACAATTTAGATGCTGCGGTCGCTTGTGGGGTGTTCCCGGTATGCAGAGGTTAGTACCTACCAAAAGTCGTCCAAGAAAGGGCAAGCTGTGAACCGGCAACAGGGTAGTCCATGTAGTCTGATCACACGTAAAAGCTACTGTAGCACAAATTGCTGAAAAATTTAATGTTTGCTATGATAGAAAGGTGTTTGGAGCTCTGTAGCCTCAGACCAGTCAGAGTGAGCGAAAAAAAACACATATAAAAAAAATGTGCTAAAAATCGCCGCAAAATCAGTGACTATCATAATTCCCCACCACTTTCATGTGTTCGGACAGTTCTATACAACAACTCCCAAGTCAATTTCTCCTTGTCTTCTGCCTTGATTTATCCCATATCTGAGTTCAAGCTAATAAAATGTATACAATAAAATGTAACAAGGTGTAAAAAAAGAAACACAAATACAAGGTGTAAAAAAAGAAACACAAATAGCAAATAAAAAAGTACAAAAAATGTTCTTTCTAAATCTCTCTCTAAATTTTTAGCAAATAAAAAAAACATAATTTGACAGCCTCATATCTGTAATTACCTCTACAATAAATTGTAGAAAGCATGGAGAATGATTAGTGAACGACATAAAAAAATAACACTGACAAAAGCATTTTATTAGCAATTTTACATAAAATTTGGAAATTGGAAATTAATGTAATCCTCTCACCAGACTTTGTTGCTGAACTATTTTCTCCGATCCCGACCGCTGTTATGTAACGTAATCACACTATGACTGCCCGATTCCTACAGCGTCTGCTATGTGGACAGGAAGTCACTTTCATTATGCATTCCTATGAGACTTACTTTTTACCAAGCCTACTTCCAAACGGGGGCTAAAATAAAAAAATCTTTACCAAAATGTTCCTTTTCATAAAAAAAAAATATGGCTGATTTCACTGAACAATAGATTGCACAGCACATGTAGAAGGGTTCAGAGAGTATTTTCCATCCCGGTCAAAGCCCAATTTTTTTTTTAATCATTCTTGGTATGTGATTGTTTATACATTATTATTACCTCCCCTCCCGATCCAGTGCCACTCTCCTGCTGCAGCCGCCGGCCGTTTGCAGTCAGCCACTTGCCGTGTCGAGTTTACATGATGACCTGCATGCTATGATGGCATTATGCAGTGACTTTAAAGAGGCTCTGTCACCAGATTTTCAAACCCCTATCTCGTATTGCAGCAGCTCGGCGCTGCAATGTAGAGAACAGTAAAGTTTGTTTTTTTTTCAAAAACGAGCATTTTTGGCCAAGTTATGAGCATTTTTATATTTATGCAAATGAGCCTGTATTATGTGCAACTGGGCGTGTTTAAAGTTAAGTCCAAGTGGGCGTGTATTGTGTGTGTACATCTGGGCGTGTATTGTGTGTGTACATCTGGGCGTGTATTGTGTGTGTACATCTGGGCGTTTTTACTTGTTTCACTAGCTGGGCGTTGTGAATAGAAGTGTATGAGGCTGATGAATCAGCATCATCCACTTCTCTTCGTTACCACCCAGCTTCTGGCAGTGCACAGACACACAGCGTGTTCTCGAGAGATCACGCTGTGACGTCACTTCCTGCCCCAGGTCCTGCATCGTGTCGGACGAGCGAGGACACATCGGCACCAGGCGACAGAGGCTACATCGACTTACCTGCAAACGCCGATGCTGCTGCAGAATCAACTGTAGCCTCTGTCGCCTGGTGCCGATGTGTCCTCGCTCGTCCGACACGATGCAGGACCTGGGGCAGGAAGTGACGTCACAGCGTGATCTCTCGAGAACACGCTGTGTGTCTGTGCACTGCCAGAAGCTGGGTGTTAACGAAGAAAAGTGGATGATGCTGATTCGTCAGCATCATACACTTCTATTCACAACGCCCAGCTAGTAATACAAGTAAAAACGCCCAGATGTACACACACAATACACGCCCACTTGTACATAACTTTAAACACGCCCAGTTGTACTTAAGAAAGCCTCATTTGCATAAATATAAAAATGCTCATAACTTGGCCAAAAATGCTCGTTTTTAAAAAAAACAAACAAACGTTACTGTTCTCTACATTGCAGCGCCGATCTGCTGCAATACGAGATAGGGGTTTGAAAATCTGGTGACAGAGCCTCTTTAAGCCTATTTCACAAACACTTTTTTTTCCAAGTGTTTTGCAATGCATGTAAAAACGCCATGTGTTTAAACGGTTTTAGTTGTATTTTCTGCGTTTTTGGTGGCTTTTCTGTGTCGTTTTGTACATCAGGGTTCAACAAGGCTTTATTATTCCAGCCAAAGGCTGTTAGGGCATGCTGGGCATTCTAGTTTCACAACAGCTAAAGTGCCAAAGGTTGCTGACCACTGTTGTACATAGTATTATTGTATAATTTGGAAGGCTGAAAAAAGTAATGTCCATCCAGTTTAGCCTATTATTCTGCAATGATAATCCAGAGGAAGGTGAAACTCGCAAAAGCCAATTTTCGTCGTATTAGGAAAAAATTCCTTTCCGACTCCAATATAATAATCAGAATAAATCCCTGGCTAATGACTCATCTCCAGTAATCTAGTAAACATAACTTGCAATATTATTACACTACAGAAAGGCATCTAAATCTCTTTTGAACTCTTTTATTTAATTCCCAATGACAAATTCTTTGGCAGAGAGTTCTATAATCTCACTGCTCTTACAGTAAAGAATCCGCTTCTGTGTTTGTGTAGAAACCTTCTTTCCTCTATACGTAGAGTATGCTTGCTTGTTGTAGTTACACTCCTGGGTATAAATAGACGATGAGGGAGATCTCTGTATTGACCTTTGATATATTTATATATACCGTATTTTTCAGACTATAAGATGCAGTTTTTAGCAAGAATAGATCTTGCTAAAAAGTCCCTGCGTCTTATAGTCGGCAGTCTATGACCGCTTCCTTACTTAACCCCTTCCCGATCCATGATGTGCCGGCACATCATGGAGCGGGGAGGGGATGATGTATGGAGCGGGCTCACACGCTGTGCCCGCTCCACACGCTGCAAGTGTCAGCTTCTAACAAGCTGCTCTAACGGCCAGGAACAGCGATCGCACTGTTCCTGGCCGTTTAACTAGTTAACTAGTTAACTAGTTAAACGCGGTCAATAGCGACAGCAGCATTTATAGTGATTTTCCCATGAAGGACATTTATGACATATCCACAGGATATGTCATAAATGTCAGATAGATGCGGGTCCCAACTCTGGAACCGGCATCTATCTCTAGAACGAGGTTCTAAACCCCGTTCTATCTTACCCTTCTCCGCTGTCTTCCGGCCGCTTCCCTTCCTGGTTACATGGTCGAGTTACGCAAACAGCGTAACTCGCTGAGCTATGCAGTTTCCGTAACTCCCATACAACTAAATAGTAGTTACGGAAACAGCGTAGCTGTAACGAACATTCACTACTATGAGAGTTACAGAAATAGCGTAGCTCAGCGAGTTACTCTGTTTCTGTAACTCATCCATGTATTGTACCAGCGATCTAATGATTGCTGGTTCAAGTCCCCTAGGGGAACTAAAAAAAAGTGTAAAAAAAAAAAAAAGTTAGATACATTTTTAGGAGTGTAAAAAATCTTTTTTTTTTAAAAAACAAAAAACAAAAAAAATACTTTTCCCATTTTTCCCCAAGCACAATGTAAAAATATTTTTTTTTAAAAAAATTGGTATCGCTGCGTCTGTAAAATTCTGAAACTATTACAATATAGCATTATTTGACTCACACAGTGAACAACGTAAAAATAAATACATTTAAAACCCCAGAATCGTTGCCTTTTGGTCACCATAGCGCTAAAAAGAATTATATAAAAAGTGGTCAAATCGTATGTACCAAAAAAATGGTGCTAATAAAAACTACAGCTCGTCCCGCAAAAAATAAGCCCTCACACCGCTCAAACTATGAAAAAATATGTTATGGCTCTCAGAATGTGGTGAAACTGAACAAATAATTAACAGTTTTTTCTTTGTCAAAGAAGTAAAATATAATTTTTTTCCTATTTTCTGTTGTCTAAAACCTGGGTGCCTCTTATAGTCCGAAAAATGCGGTAGTTATTAGGTCACCCCTCAGCCGTCTTTATTCTATACTAAATAACCCTTAGGGTATGTGCACACACACTAATTACGTCCGTAATTGACGGACGTATTTCGGCCGCAAGTACCGGACTGAACACAGTGCAGGGAGCCGGGCTCCTAGCATCATACTTATGTACGATGCTAGGAGTCCCTGCCTCGCTGCAGGACAACTGTAATCATGTTTTCAGTACGGGACAGTTGTCCTGCAGCGAGGCAGGGACTCCTAGCATCGTACATAAGTATGATGCTAGGAGCCCGGCTCCCTGCACTGTGTTCGGTCCGGTACTTGCGGCCGAAATACGTCCGTCAATTACGGACGTAATTAGTGTGTGTGCACATACCCTTATTGTGATCATCTTTCTGGGTACTGTAGTACAACCACTCCATTTATTTCTATAGTTGTCTTTGATTCTGCTCAAGCTCTACTATATCTTTCTTGTGCACTGGTGCCCAAAACTGTACACAATATTTCTTGTGCGGTCTGACTAGCATTCTGGCGACAAAACACTGTACAGGCTTTGTTTTAAAAAAAGAGTCTCTCCAAAAACATCACAAAAACACAACAAACCAAAATGTTGCGTATGTAGACATTCTCATATTTTACTATAGACTTTAAAATTACATCTGGTCACAGAATTTTTTCAGGGAAAATGTGTAGCCAAAAAACAGTGAAAAATGCCACCAAACACGTAAGTAAGCGTTGTGCGAATTCAGCTCTAAACGAGAAGATCCTGGATAGGCTTGAATGTGAATAAGGTACATTCTATCTAAGATAGCTTACTTGTATTTTGACCTTGATCCTTACGTTGACCCTGACCTTGACCTTGGAATTGACTCTTAATTTCACTTTCATCTTGCGCCTTCAGATTTGTGTTCTGGTTCTGTTTGTTCAAATTCCTGGATTCAACCCCTGGCCTGTACTCTTCTCCTCTGGTTTGCCACATCCCGACCCCTCTTTTGGTAATGGCCGCTGGCTTCACTTTGACTTAGATTATATATGGCTGTTACATCTTTACAGCACACCCATCCCCAATTAGTGATTACTCTGGGGACTGTGACCTGGGAAGACAACTAGGAAAAATCATATTTCCTAGGGTAAAGAATAGGGTGATAAATGGAATTCTACACCTTAGTTTAGCGAGCGTCAAACCAATTTTTGTTTGAGAATCCACTTCCATTTGAGAACTGTAACAAAAATGACAATAAACATCAACCTTATAAATGTGCAATTTTTTGAAAAATATATTTTTTTAATGTATTTTTGTATTAGTGAGGACCAGTTCCAGCAACAGTTTGTCACTAATTTATATGATCCAGCTAAATTATGGAAATATTAAGCTCACTACTGTATAATGTGGAAGTTTTGGCTCTCCAAAACTAAGGTCCTTCCAAATAAGAACTTAGACTCGTGCCATCTGCAAATATTTTTTTCCCTTAGTTTAGAACTATGGAAAAAAATACTCATTTGCAGTATCGCTGCTGTTCCATCAATTTGTACTATTATCATAAATTGCTCCTTAAATAAGAATATTGGTTTAGTTAGTTATCCAATTTAACATTCTACTTATTTGCTTGCCAACAATAATCAGACGCTAAACCTGCAGGTATATTTTTAGGCAATTCATTGAAAGTTCTGCAATTCTGATTTTCAGGACAAAATGGGGTTTCCTGTCATTACCCACTTAAATTGCCGTCATCTGTTTTAGTTCTTTAGGTCTAAGAAAAAAAGGAAGAAAATGAAAACTTCTCTTTAGTGTAGAATAAAAATAATATATGGAGAAACGTCTTCATTTCAGATATTCAGTTCACTCAATGCTTGAGGCCCCAAACATACTTTACAAGTTATTGTCTTCTTCAAATTATCCTTCTAGGGCTTTGGCCAAAAATTTTTACTTTTAATACTAAGCTGTTATTTTTTAAGATGTCCAAATGAATTTATGACGATAGATCTGGGTCATGTTGGTTACCTTGTATAGTATGGAGCACTTCCTGAGTTGGCATAGGAATAATATACATGTTTTACATTAATATTTTACTATTTCCTGCGATTATTTTTGGTCTGGGGTGAGCACCATCCTCTTCAAATCAGAAGTGTCTTGAAGTAAAAAACAATTAGGGAAATAAAGCCTATATGTAGATAAAGCAAGGGGATGCTGGGTATGTTGCCGAAAATAGAGTCATGCAATAACTAAGATTGTCCCGGAACGCCTATATAGCTATTGATGTACTGTAGTGAAGATTATTGGTACATTACCATTCCGTAGAATCCCAATTCCAATACAGGTGCAGTATCGTGTGGGCTCAGCATCCTCCCAGACCTGCCCACTCCTCCTCCCTCTGCTAGGACGCTACAAGTGTAGAGGAGGGTCAAAAAGTTCTCTGCCTCGCCATCAATCCTTCGTGCCTCCCTTTTCGCATCCACTGTTCACCTCAGTGCAGTCTTCCGTACCAGCACCTGTGTAAGATTAAGGGAGAATACGCTACTGCACAGGATCTAACAGGATCTTCGTTTCACACGCATTTAGGTCGGGCTCCTACAAGTCGGATATGCTGCGTAAAAATCACACAGCATGTCCGACCTGGAACTCGCAGTACATTCTGTCCGAAAAATCGCAACACATTGTAGTGCGGTTTTTCAAATGGATTTTCCGCTGTGGAAGAAAGCTGTTCATACTTACCCCCTCCCTCCTTTGACGGCCTCCTACGATGACGTTGCAGGCCAAGTGACGCTGCAGCCTGTGATTGGCTGCAGCGGTCACATGGGATGAAATGTCATCCCAGGAGGCCGGACTGCAGGAAGAAGGGAGTTCTGGGTAAGCATGATTATTTTTTTTCTGGAGCTGTAATTTCTGCTGCGTTACTGCTGCGATTACACCGCAAAAGTCGCAACACGGCTTTCTGTTGTAGGTTTTGCATCCCCATTGAATTCAATGTGGAAGACCCGCAACAGAAAATAAGCAGAAACGCAGCCTAAATTGACATGCTGCAGAATAAAATTACATTACATTAGCGACCGGGCCCAGAAGCGAGGCGGGCCCGCGGCCCCCCCGCACCACATCAATGAAAAGTTACTATAGTAACTGGGGCCTATGTAATTAACTACAATTTCCGATGGAAGGGCAGCGGTGATGTGAACAGGCCCTTATTAATGTTTTTTTTTTTTTTGTGTTTGTGTTTTTTTTAAAGGTTCAGTCGTTGGACTATGTTGGATTCGAGGACTACTTCGATGACGCATTTTTTTTTATTATCAATAAAATAGTTAATGAGGGTTGTGTAGGGGGGTTTTATTTAAATAAACCTGTTTTTTCTGTCTTTGCATCTTTTTTAAACTTTATTACTACCGCCTTATTAATAGCTGCTGGCTGATTGACAGCATCCATTACTAAGGCGGGGCTTAGTGTTAGCCGGTGCAGAAGCTAACACTAATCCCCATTATTACCCCGGTACCCACCGCCACCAGGGGTGCCGGGAACGATCCAATACCCGAACATCTGTAGCGATGGTCGGGCACTGGGGCGGCCGCAAGCTGGTATTATTAGGCTGGGAAAGGCCAAACACAGTGGCCCTTCCCACCCTGGTAATGCTAGCCTGCTGCTATGTTGTATCTGGCTGGTTATGAAAAATGGGGGGCCGGAGATAGGCGAGTACAGCATTCGGCAATTTCCGGCACTGCCATAGAGAATGAATGGAGCGTCAGTGCGCATGAGCGACCTGCCGCTCGGTTCAAATGAAGGGTACGGGACCCCTGTTCTCGTAAACGGTGGGGGTCTCAGCTGTCAAACACCCACCGATCAGCAAGTTACCCCCTACCCTATGGATAGGGGTCAACTTGTTGTAACCGGAATACCCCTTTAATGTACAGGCATATATCTATGTGCCAGTACATTAGCCTGTACCTATAGTACACATGCAGTTGTTAGGACCTACCTAAGAATGCCCTAACAGGAAATATGGTCAGTCAGCCCTGGGGTCCTTTAATGGACCCTGGGTGGTCTGCCCATATATGATATGTCCCTCAGTCACGTCACCGGGATGTCCTGTGATGCGATCCAAGGGGCATCCCTCTTCGGATTTTCCCCTTGAATGCTGCGATCAGCTTTGATCGCAGCATTACGGGGAATATCAGTGGAGATGAGAGTTTCTATGATCTCGGGGCTGCGGCTGTGTAATACAGCCATTGCCCTACTCCTGATAAGTGTGCGCATGCAGTCAGAATAAGGTGATGACCAGCGCTGCACTAATGAGCGGTGGCACTGACCCTGAAAACAGAGAACATGAAGGTTTTACAGTGTGCCCACCATGTTCTGTCTTCAGTGCCGGCGCTCATTAGTGCATGGCTGGTCACATTACCTCATGCTGACCACGGGCGCACACTTGTCAGGAGCGGGCAATGACTGTATTATACAGCCACAGCCCCGCTCACTACATTCATGTATAGCAATACTAAGCTGCAACAGCCAGGATAGGTGTTACCTACGATTTTGTCCATTTAACCCCTTAGATGCTGCTACACGGGCTCCCTCAGTCACCCATAGATTGTTAATATGTTTCACCTATCAGTAAGAACTGTAGTCTTTACACTGGATAATGTACAGTAAATTAAATGTTTCACTGCATTATAAGAGCCCAGCTAAGCTGCTAGGGGTGTGCCTGTCAACAAACTTGTTGTCTGTTTCCAATGACAACCATCAGAACTGAAACTTCAGCTCTGGGCTATAATACAGGCTGTATGTAATGACGGGGGTAGGGAAACGGACAAGTGAGCCCTAATCTACCCGCCACTCTGTCCCTGCCTACTTGCAACGACCCGCCCTAGGCGACGGGGTACAACTGGGTGGTGGTCCCTATGCTCAGTAAGTGCATGAGATACCAAACGCAGAGCAGGAGAGTAGTCAGAAAGCCAGGGTCAGTATGGAGCAGGATCAAATAGTTAGAAGCTGTAGCTGGGCCAGGAAACCAGCAGAGAAGAATCACAAGCAAAGGAGGAACAGGAAAGGCAGGTATAAATAGACAGAGGGCGGGAGCTAGCTTCGTCTGGCCAGGCTGCGATAGGCTCTCCCACTCCTAAGCCTGCCATCCTGAGTGGTGGAAGATGGAGTCAGTCTCAGAGACATAGACTCAGGTGCAGACTGATTACCCGTGAGAACGTGAGAACGGGAACAGGAGGTTTCCTCGAGGGAGCCAAGGACGGGGAGCAGCGTTTAAGGAGGGAGGCATGAAACACGTCGTGTATTCGAAAAGATGGGGGCAACTCCAGTCGGAAGGAGACAGGATTGAGGACTTCAATGACCTTATACGGCCCAATAAACCGGGGAGCAAACATTTTGGACGGAACCTTAAGGCGCAAGTTCCTAGACGATAACCACACCAGATCCCCGACCATAAACAAGGGGTTAGCAGAACGTCTTCTATCAGCCTGAGTTTTTTGTACGCTCTGGGACGCCTCTAGGTTCTTCTGAACCTGGGTCCAGACTGTGCACAGTTCCCGATGAACGACCTCTACCTCGGGATTGTTGGAACTACCAGGTGAAACGGAGGAGAACCGTGGATTAAACCCAAAATTACAGAAAAAGGGGGAGACCTCTGACGAGTTACTGACCCGGTTATTAAGGGAAAATTCGGCGAGGGGAATGAATGAGACCCAATCATATTGACAGTCAGAGATAAAACACCTTAAATATTGTTCTAGAGATTTATTAGTCCTCTCAGTTTGGCCATTAGTTTCAGGATGGAAGGCAGAGGAGAAGGACAGATCAATCTCCAACTTTTTACAGAAGGCTCTCCAAAACAATGAAACAAATTGTACCCCTCTGTCCGAAACAATATTGACAGGGACCCCATGGAGACGCAGGATGTGTTTGACAAACAAGGTAGCTAACGTCTTAGCATTGGGTAGTTTCTTGAGGGGCACAAAGTGGCACATCTTACTGAAGCGGTCTACTACCACCCACACCACCGACTTGCCTTGAGATGGAGGCAAATCGGTGATAAAATCCATGGAGATATGGGTCCAAGGTCTCTGGGGAATGGGCAAAGAACGTAGTAAGCCCGATGCTCGGGACCTGGGAGTCTTGGACCTAGCACAAACCTCACAAGCGGCGACGTAGGCCTTAACGTCTTTAAGCAACCCAGGCCACCAATAGGGAAATGGACAAGTGAGCCATAATCTACCCGCCACTCTGTCCCTGCCTACTTGCAACGACCCGCCCTAGGCGACGGGGTACAACTGGGCGGCGGTCCCTACGCTCAGTAAGTGCACGAGATACCAAACGCAGAGCAGGAGAGTAGTCAGAAAGCCAGGGTCAGTATGGAGCAGGATCAAATAGTTAGTAGCTGTAGCTGGGCCTGGAAACCACACGAGAAGAATCACAAGCAAAGGAGGAACAGGAAAGGCAGGTATAAATAGACAGAGGGCGGGAGCTAGCTTCGTCTGGCCAGGCTGCGGTAGGCTCTCCCACTCCTAAGCCTGCCATCCTGAGTGGTGGAAGATGGAGTCAGTCTCAGAGACATAGACTCAGGTGCAGACTGATTACCTATGGGCGTATACACACAGAAGTTGTGCCTGGCAGATCCTTTACACTGTAACTCAGGATCAGTACAAGATACAGTGAAGGAAATAAGTATTTGATCCCTTGCTGATTTTGTACGTTTGCCCACTGTCAAAGTCATGAACAGTCTAGAATTTTTAGGCTAGGTTAATTTTACCAGTGAGAGATAGATTATATTAAAAAAAAACACAGAAAATCACATATTCAAAATTATATATATTTATTTGCATTGTGCACAGAGAAATAAGTATTTGATCCCCTACCAACCATTAAGAGTTCAGCCTCCTCCAGACCAGTTACACGCTCCAAATCAACTTGGTGCCTGCATTAAAGACAGCTGTCTTAAATGGTCACCTGTATAAAAGACTCCTGTCCACAGACCCAATTAATCAGTCTGACTCTAACCTCTACAACATGGGCAAGACCAAAGTGCTTTCTAAGGATGTCAGGGACAAGATCATAGACCTGCACAAGGCTGGAATGGGCTACAAAACCATAAGTAAGACGCTGGGTGAGAAGGAGACAACTGTTGGTGCAATAGTAAGAAAATGGAAGACATACAAAATGACTGTCAATCGACATCGATCTGGGGCTCCATGCAAAATCTCACCTCGTGGGGTATCCTTGATCCTGAGGAAGGTGAGAGCTCAGCCGAAAACTACACGGGGGGAACTTGTTAATGGTCTCAAGGCAGCTGGGACCACAGTCACCAAGAAAACCATTGGTAACACATTACGCCGTAATGGATTAAAATCCTGCTGTGCCCGCAAGGTCCCCCTGCTCAAGAAGGCACATGTATAGGCCCGTCTGAAGTTTGCAAATGAACATCTGGATGATTCTGAGAGTGATTGGGAGAAGGTGCTGCGGTCAGATGAGACTAAAATTGAGCTCTTTGGCATTAACTCAACTCGCCATGTTTGGAGGAAGAGAAATGCTGCCTATGACCCAAAGAACACCGTCCCCACTGTCAAGCATGGAGTTGGAAACATTATGTTTTGGGGGTGTTTCTCTGCTAAGGGCACAGGACTACTTCACCACATCAATGGAAGAATGGATGGAGCCATGTACCGTCAAATCCTGAGTGACAACCTCCTTCCCTCAACCAGGACATTAAAAATGGCTTGTGGCTGGGTATTCCAGCACGACAATGACCCGAAACATACAGCCAAGGGAACAAAGGAGTGGCTCAAAAAGAAGCACATTAAGGTCATGGAGTGGCCTAGCCAGTCTCCAGACCTTAATCCCATAGAAAACTTATGGAGGGAGCTGAAGATCCGAGTTGCCAAGCGACAGCCTCGAAATCTTAATGATTTACAGATGATCTGCAAAGAGGAGTGGGCCAAAATTCCATCTAACATGTGTGCAAACCTCATCATCAACTACAAAAAAACGTCTGACTGCTGTGCTTGCCAACAAGGGTTTTGCCACCAAGTATTAAGTCTTGTTTGCCAAAGGGATCAAATACTTATTTCTCTGTGCACAATGCAAATAAATATATATAATTTTGACAATGTGATTTTCAGTTTTTTTTAAATATAATCTATCTCTCACTGGTAAAATTAACCTAGCCTAAAAATTCTAGACTGTTCATGTCTTTGACAAACTTATAAAATCAGCAAGGGATCAAATACTTATTTCCTTCACTGTAAGTCATGGAATGTATTTACAAAGTCACTCAACTCTCTATGTAGATTATTTCTATATATAAACTTTAAAATTGTATTTAAATGGATAATAACTTTTCAAACAACTTATGCTAATCTAATAGTATACCTAATATAGGACAACGTTTTAATTAACTTACTGTTAAAATGTAGTTGTATCGTCCATGCAAATTCTCTGGAAAGTCACTGCCACTAGGTGTCTCCCTTCCTGTAATCTGCTGTACACCCCATGTTGTCAAACAAAGTCCGTCCCTGTTAGGGCACGATTAGATGTGGCAGAATTTTTCCGCTATAAAAGCTGCTGCAAATTCGCGTCAAATACTCATTGAATCTGCAGCAACATTTGTATATTTGACACGTAATTCAGACTTTGTGGATATGACGGTGGACTTGCCGCTGAGTTCAGCTTTTGCATTGCAGTGAAAAGCCGCTGCCTCTCTGCAAAAGACTGCATGCTGCGAAGTGAAAATTCTGCACCGCAGCATGAATTCTGCACTGTTATTTTCCCCAGCAAAATTCAACAGGAATTATGCCACGTCTGAACATGCCCTTACAGAACAGAATTGGTGTGTTGCAGAATGTGGGGGTGTGTCACTTCACTGCCTGTCCATAAAAGTCGATGGAGAGGGAAGGGTGAGCAGGAGTAGGGAGCAGAGAAAGAGTTAGTCACTTAGGGTATGTTCACACGGCACCCTCCGTTACGGCTGAAATTACGGAGCTGTTTTCAGGAGAAAACAGCTCCGCCATTTCAGACGTAATGGCAAGTGCAGGCGCTTTTCGCTGCGTCCATTACGGACGTAATTGGAGCTGTTTTTCCATGGAGTCAATGGAAAATGGCTCCAATTACGTCTCAAGAAGTGACAAGCACATCTTTGACGTGGGCGTCTCTTTAAAAAAATGACCGTCGGCACAGAACATCGTAACCCCATTCTAATGAATGGGCAGATGTTTGCCGGCGCTTTGGTGCCATATTTGCAGACGTAATTCGGGGTTAAAGCACCCGAATTACGTCCGTAAATAGGCCGTGTGAACCCAGCCTAACAGTCATGTTGCATACAAGTCTATGAAGAGGGGAGGTGGAGAATGGGGAGTAAGTAGGAGCAGCATGAGAAAGACACAGGCTGTTTGTAAAATTTCTGTGTCACCCCAGTGCTGGATTTACAGCTACTTTGCTCATTACTGCTGTATAATCTCCTCCATGATGCTGCAGCTTCTATATATGTAATAGAGATAGAGATAGGAGAGCAGGATTCTTCTCTTCTATGTGTGCAGTGTATAGAAGACATGATAGCATTTTGGCTCCACCGACTAGCACAGAGAAAACTGAGAATTAGAGATAGCGCCTGCAGAGGAGAAAACTGCTAAAATACAAGTCATATAATGGTCAGAAATAGTGTTATTCCTCATGTACACACATATGACCGCTTATTCTGAAAAGTTACATGAAAGGTTATTTACGCTTTAAAGATTTGCAAACACTTTAAGGGGTTAATGAAAGGTATACCAGCATGGACCCGGCAGTAAACACACTATTGTCTTTGTAACAGGTATAATAATAGATTTATTTTATCTCTCACTTGTTAACACAAATTTTCACGCTTCTAATTTGAAGGTTAATTTGAAAAATGATTTCTCTGTGACTCTTTGAAAACCTGTTTCTGCTTGTGATTAATTGAATTTGCGCAGAGTTCTTGGCTGCGTTTCTGTATTTCTGGTCATTGTAATGGACTTGTCTACTGCAGACAAAGGGTGTCTGTGTTTGCTTGGCTGACAGTTTACAGAAGGAAGGCAATTCCTGTCCATTAGCATAGAAAAATGAACTGTAAGGGAAAGGAAAAAGTTTTCATGCCGCTTGCAATGATACCATGACCAATAAAAATGCTATTAGAACAATGTACTCGATTAGTGGTCTCCAACCTGTGGCTTTCCAGCTCTTGTAAAACTACAACTACAACCTGTAGTTACCAATCTGTAGCTCTTCACAGCTGCAGACTGCCAGGGCATGCTGGGAGTTGTAGTTTTACAGCAGATGGAAAACCAAAGTTGCCTGCTGGGAGTTACAGTTTGACAACACCTGAAGAGCAACAGTTTGGAGACAGATCATAGCCCCTTAATAAGTACTGATGAAGGTTGTGGTTTAAGGGTCAGGCCACACGGAGCGGCCCTGACATGGTCGCGACGCGGGCAACTACCACCCTGGCACTATGTTAGGCGCGGCGGTCAAATACCTTGTTAAGGGGTATTCCGGTTATAAACAAGTTCCCCCCTATCCGTAGGGTAAGGGGTAACTTGCTGATCGGTAGGTGTCTGACAGCTCGGATCCCCACCGTTTACGAGAATGGGGAGCCCGAATTTGCCCTGACCCCAAGTTTTAACCGAGTGGCAGGTCGCTCATGCGCACTGCCGCTCCATTCATTCTCTATGGGAGCACCGGAGATAGCCGAGTGCAGTGTTCAGCTTTTTCCGGCGCTGCCAAAGAGAATGAATGGAGCAGCAGTGCGCATGAGCGACCTGCCGCTCGGTTAAAACTTGGGGTTCGGGCAACTTTGGACTCCCCGTGCTCGTAAAGGGCGGGGGTCAGAGCTGTTAGACACCCACCGATCAGCAAGTTACCCCTTACCCTATGGATAGCGGGTAACTTGTTGTAACCTGCAAAATTGTGCGGCCATAAATGATGTATTAATTCATGGGCCCACGATTTTGCAGATAAAGGGACGTTTTACCCGCATTAACGTGCGGCCACTAACAGGCTGTTTGACAGCCGCACCGAACATGGTTCCGGCGCGGGTGTTGGCCGCATTGTGAGCGTCCCACGGCCTCTCCGTGTGGCCTTACCCTGACAATCATAATGGTACTAAGCTCAGTAATGACTATAATGACAGTAATCATGCTGCATATGCAACAAACGCAGTAAAAAATATTAAAACCAAATTTTTACCTGCAGCTAACTCAGCAGTATACAAGTACCATACTATACTAAATATAAGATAAATGATTTATACAACCTAATCCTAAGAGGCTAAAAACCTGTAAAACTGTAAAACTCTTCATTGATGTCTACTGATAAAAAAAATATGCAATTAAATTTAAGTGAATTGATCACAATGTAATAGTAATCATGGAGGTCAATTGAGTGAAAAGTATAAAAACCAGCCCATATTCGTGTGTAATTATCCCCCACAACAATAGGTGACCTATATTATGGCCTTCAACCTCTCGAGGACCCAGTCAATTTGGTCCATCAGGATCTGAATATTTTTGAGGCTTTTGTCTCTTGCCATTCTGATGGTCATACAGTAATTTCATTTTTTGATGCCTACATAACTGTGTGCGGCCTTATTTGTTATAGAACAAGTTGTTCTTTCTTTTAACGCCATTTTAGAGTTACATATACATCTTTCATTTATAGGAGTCTATATAAAATGATATTATGTAGAAAAAAAGAAATTCTGCTTATATTTGTACACTATTCACCAATCATTCAAAATAATATAGTGCATTTCTTGTTCAGGCTGTTATGGTTATGGAGATACCAAATATATCTATATTATTTTGTGTTTTATGAGGTGTAAATATAATAAATAAGTGCAATAAAAGAAACAAATAATAAATAATAAATTGTAAAAAAAGTGACTTGTTTTAATATTTTTTTTTTATTGGACTATTAATCTTTATTTCTATGTGTGCCGGTACAGTAGCAACAACTACAATTGTTAGGGCATAACTAAATATGCCCTAAGTACAGAGAGTATGAAAAGACAGCTCTCAGATCCTTTAACTGAACTGTCCACCTATAATAGGTAAGGACAAGGGGCAACCCTATGATGCATACAATGGGGACCCCTCCTATTTCTTCTTTGTACACCATAATCAGTATTTCTCTGATCTGACCTGTTAGAGAAGGGACACATTTCATTGACTGCCACATTCCCGCTCCTGATTGTGCGGGTGCAATTGCCTAGGTCGGCGAGAGAGTAAGGATATGTTCACCCGGGAAATTTAAAGCTGTTTTTCTGGCCGTAAATGGCACGAGAAATAGCTGAAAAATAGTAAGCAGAACGCCTACAAACATCTGCTCATTGATTTCAATGGGCAATATGGCGTTGTGTTCCGACGGGGCGTTATTTTACGCCTCATTTTCAAATAATGGCGCGTAAAAAGACTCCACGTAAAAATAAGTGCATGTCACTTCTTGGGCAGTTTTTGGAGCAGTTTTTCATTGATTCAGCTCCATAAAAGGCCGTAAAAAATGCAGCATAAAACGCTTGGTAATTAAAAAACGGCTGAAAATCAGGAGCTTTTTTCTCTTGAAAACAGGTCCGTATTTTCAGACGTATTTTTTTAAGTGTGTGAACATACCCTAAGGGTATGTTCACACGCTTAACAAAAAACGGCTAAAAATACGGAGCTGTTTTCAAGGGAAAACAGATCCTGAGTTTCAGCCGTTTTTGAAGCAACTAGCGTTGTTTTCAGCGTTTTTTTTACGGACGTTTTTGGAGCTGTCTTACTATTGAGTCAATGAAAAATTGCTCCAAAAACGTCTCAAGAAGTGACATGCACTTCTTTTTCGGGGCGTCTTTTTACGCTCCGTAATTTGAAAATGAGGCACTCCGGCAGAACAGAACGCCGTATTTCCCATTGAAATCAATGGGCAGATGTTTGTAGGCGTTCTGCCTCCGATCTCTCTGCCGTTTTTCGTTTTTAGCTCGTGTGAACATACCCTAACAGTAATCTGTATCTCTGGTGACAAAATGAACGGAAAATTGTTCAAATAGTAATATAATTTTTTCTACAATTGTAGCATTTATCAATGACTGCTTGAGAATTCCGGGCTAATTATTTTATGGGTAAATATTTGAAAAAAAAAATCATATTGTGTCAAAATATCTTTGCATGTGGTTTAAAGGGGTTTTCCGGAAGTAAAAAATTACATTCATTTAAATTAAACAATGAAAAATATATAACTTTACAATGTACTTACGTTTCATCAGATGGCTGTAGCGTCGTATATCCTCTTCCGTCACCGCCCCCTTAGTAAAGCAAAATCTGCACTTCCTGTGCAGACCCGTCCATTTGGTCTGCTACCTTACTTCTGGTTTCCGGCTTTCACACTGTACGGTTACGTCACAAATGACGTAACCGTACCACGTGCTTCTTTATCTGATTAGAGCATGCGTGGTTGACACACTCCACCGCGCATGCTCTGTGAAATTATGTGGCTGCGTCTTCAGCGGCCGTGTATATTACAGTGCGCATGCGCAAGTTTTAAGTGTTTCACGCTACACACCGACTTCAGTGTCCTATTGACTCCCACATACGATACGTAATAAATGTTTATTCCACCTCAGTGTGGTCAGTATAAAAGGTCTAGGATCATATTTTACGTCTTGATTTATATTGCATGTACCCCTTATCAGCGACGGAATATGAAGTTGCGGGAATAACGGCCGTTTCGGCCGTCTTCCCGACAGATGCAGGAGCTGTGACAACGTCAGGACCCACTATGCTTGCTGTCAGTGAGTAGCTGACAGTTCTAATACACTGCACTACGCATGTAGTGCAGTGTATTAGAATAGCGATCAGGGCCTCCTGCCCTCAAGTCCCCTAGTGGGACAAAGTAATAAAGTTAAAAAAAAGTTACAAAAAGATGTGTAAAAATAAGAAAATAAAAGATTTAAAAGTGAAAAAATCCCCTTTTTTTCCCTTATCAGTCCTTTATTATTAATAAAAATATATAAACAAATAAACTATACATAATTGGTATCGCCGCGTCCGTAACGGCCTGAACTACAAAATTATTTAGTTATTTATCCCGCGTGGTGAACGCCGTAAAACAAAATAATAATAAACCGTACCAGAATCACAATTGTTTGGTCACTTCACCTCCCAAAAAATGGAATAAAAAGAGATCAAAAAGTCGCATGTACCTAAAAATGGTCCTGATCGAAACTACAGTTCGTTACGCAAAAAATAAGTCCTCGCACGGCTTTCTTGATAGAAAAATAATAAAGTTCTGGCTCTTAGAATAAGGCAACACAAAAAGTGAATGATTGTTTACAAAACGTATTTTATTGTGCAAACGCCATAAGACATAAAAAAAAACTATAAACATCTGGTGTCACCGTAAGGCCGAGTTTACACGAGCGTGTGCGCTTTGCGCAAGCAAAAAACGCGGCGTTTTGCGTGCGCAAAAGGCACTTAACATCTCCGTGTGTCAGCCCTTTATGATGCGCGGCTGCCTGGTTTTCGCGCAGCCTCCATCATTATGACACTCCGTTTGGATGTTTGTAAACAGAAAAGAATGTGGTGCTTTTCTGTTTTCATTCATCCTTTACAGTGCTGTTGCGCGAATCACGCGCGTCCCACGGAATTGCTTCCGTGCGACATGCGTGGTTTTCACTCACCCATTGACTTCAATGGGTGTGTGATGCGCGAACAGCGCACAAATATAGGACGTTGTTCGTTTCACGGAGCGGACATACGCTGCGTGAAAATCACGCACCTGTCTGCACGGCCCCATAGACTAACATAGGTCCCTGCGACGCGCGTTGCACGGACGTATAACACGCTCGTGTAAATGAGCCCTAATCGTATCGCCCCGCAGAATAAAGTGAATATGTCATTTATAGCGCACGGTGAACGCTGTGACAAAAATAGAATAAAAAAACAATAGTAGAATTGCTGTTTTTTTAGTCACCACGCCACTTAAAAATAGAATAAAAACTGATCAAAAAGCCGCATGCACCCCATGAAAACTACAATGAATTCCTCAAGGGGTCTAGTTTCCAAAATGGGGTCACCTTTTGGGGGTTTCCACTGTTTTGGTACCACAAGACCTCTTCAAACCGTTTAACCCCTTAATGACTAGGCCATTTTGCGCGTTAATGACCTTTGGATTATTGTTTGTTTCTTCATGGTCGCATTCCAAGAGTCGTAACTTTTTTTTTATTCCGTCGACATAGCCGTATAAGGGCTTGTTTTTTGCGGGACGAGTTGTATTTTGTAATTGTACCATTTTTAGATGCTTATAACATATTGATTAACTTTTATTAACTTTATTTTCGGAGAGTATTGAAAATAAGCAGCTATTCCAGCATTGATTTTCACGTTATAAGTTTACGCCGTTTACTATGCAGTGTAAATAACATGTTCACTTTATTCTATGGGTCGGCACGGTTACGGGGATACCAAATATGTAAAGGTTTTATGTTTTCCTACGTTTGCACAATAAAAAGCCTTTTAGAAAAAAATTACTTGTTTTTGCATCGCCGCATTCCAAGAGCTGTAACGTTTTTATTTTTCAGTCGATGTGGCCGTATGTGGGCTTGATTTTTGCGGGACAATGTGTAGTTTTCATTAGTACTATTTTGGGGTACAAAGGACTTATAGATTAATTTTTATTAAATTTTTTATGGGGGGAATGGGAGAAAAGAGCGAATTTTGCCGTTGTTGTTTTGGTTTTTTTTTGGACGCCGTTCATCTGGTGGTTTAATTAATGTGTTAATTTTATTGCTCAAGTTGTTACGATCGCGGGGATACCATATATGTGCATGTGTTATTTGTTTTGACACTTTTACTAAATAAAACCTAAAGTTTTATTTGATTTTCACTGTAATTTTTTTTTTTTTTTCACCAACTTTATTTAACTGATTGCCATTTTTTTTTTTAGTCCCACCAGGGGACTTCACTATGCGATCTGCTGATCGCATATATAATGCTTTGGTATACTTAGTATACCGAAGCATTATTGCCTGTCAGGCAATCTGTTAGGTCATGCCTCCGGCATCGCCTAACAGGCAGATGCTGAAGACAGACCTGGCGGTCTTTGTTAGACCCCCGCTGCCATGGAAACCCGACGGCGACCCGCGATTTCTTTGCGGGGGCGCCGATGGGGTGACACAGGGAGATCCCTCCCTCTGTCAAACACATTAGATGCCTCTGTCAATATTGACAGCGGCATTTAATGGGTTAAACTGCCGGAATCGGAGCACGCTTCGATTCCCGCAGTTGCAGCAGGAGCCAGGCTGTGTATAACAGCCGTGCTCCTGCCGCTGATCGCGTGGGTACAGTGACAGTACCCGCACGATTACAGGATGGATATATCCGTCCTCGTGCGCAAACTAGCTGCTGCTGAGGACGGATATATCCGTCCTTCGGCGTTAAGAGGTTAAAAACGCAGATATCCCGTGATTTCAGCTTGTGCTATCAGTAATAGAATGAGAGCACCAAAATGAAGACTGAGATTGCAGATGTTAGTAGAGCTGGGTGTGGTAGGCGGAGCAAGTGCACTGCTGCATGCACATTGCATGCTGGGACTAGAGCAGTGCATGCAGGGAGGAGAAACACAGGAAGAGAAGAGGAATGAACTTACTGAGCAAAACAAACCTCTCAAGGTAAACAATAGGGAGTAATGTTACTAAAACCATTTATTATCAAGAAAAAGATAGTCAGAGTGCACTAATATATTAATAGAGGAACATTGCATTGATTTAAAAAAAAAAAAAAAAGGATTGGAAAACCCCTTTAAAGATGAAGTTTGATGTAAAAAAAAAATAGACAAATATATAATTTTTTTAATACAATGATAGAATTCACTTCAAGGTAAAATTTTCCATGTACTAATAAATACATGGAAAAAGTAGCACTGATATTGCCCCTTCTTATTATTTTATTTCAGTTATATAACTATATTAACATGCACATTAATAAACTGGATCTTGTCAATTCCTAAGCAACTAATTTACTTTGATTTATATGAAAAATAAAAGATCTGTGCATCCACAAATGCAAAAACAATCAAAAGAAATAAAGAATAAAGAAATAGAAAAGAAAAATAATAAATAGATTAAATTTCATTCCAAATGAATATACAATTTCGCCCCTCTTTTTCCTTTTTCTCTCCCTCCTTTTTATTACTTTTTCCTTTTTTGAACTTTTGCAATATTCAGAATATATTTGTTTGTCATGATTCAATCTATGGGGTTTGACCACCGGATTTTGATTGCATTGTTTCATGTACAGTTTATCCTTTCTTGAAAATCTTCAATAAAAATGATTGAAACATAAATGAATATAAAAGAAAATAACAAACATAAGACAAAAACGGCAAACAAACAAAAAATACAAATTTAGGCTATGTTCACACGGGGTATTTTGGGGGAGGAATATCTGCCTCAAAATTCCGTTTGGAACTTTGAGGCAGATTTTCCTCTCCCTGCACGCCGATTTTCGCGGCGATTTTCGCGCCGTTTTTCGCCCACGGCCATTGAGCGCCGCGGGCATAAAACAGCGCGAAATACGCTTTCTCTGCCTCCAATTGAAGTCAATGGGAGGTCAGAGGCGGAAGCGCCCGAAGATAGGGCATGTCGCTTCTTTTTTCTGCGAGGTAGTTTTACTGCTCGCGGGAAAAAGACGCCGACGCCTCCCATTGAAATCAATGGGAGGTGTTCTCGGGCCGTTTTTGCCGAGTTTTGCGACGCGGTTTCCGCGTCAAAAAACTCGGCAAAATACCCCGTGTGAACATAGAGAGTTTTACAAAAAATGGTAAGTGCAAAACTATGCTGGTTCTATAGATAACAAAAATAATTGCGTTTTTCTTGCAGAAGATGTTGGCTTGTGTCTATGGATTGTTTTTAAATCAATTAACTAATTATAAATAATACCCCTGATTTTATTTTTAACACTTTCATAACAAGAGGTATTTTTAGCAATGCTGCTCAAAGCAAAATGTCACCCTGAGACTGTTGCATTCTAAGTAGGGATTCACACGACAGGGTGTCCCGGCTGGGTGCCGGCCGTTCATAAATCGGCCGGCACCCGGTTGCATTAGGAATAATAGACCCCTAATGGGGCTATTCACACGACCGATTTTTTGACGGGCCGGGAAAACCGGCCGTCAAAAAATTGGACATGCCCTATTTTCGGCCGGGTACCCAGCCGCCCAGCTCCCATAGAAGTCTATGGGGCCGGGTAATACACGACCGTCACCGGAATGTGTCCCGAGTGATGGCCGGGTCTACCGTCGCTCGCGCACTCTCTCCTCCTCCTCACAGCGCAGAGTGCATGTGAGGAGGAGGAGTTGATGCCATTCGGACGAATGGCTACGCTGGAGATACAGTGTGGCAGGGCCGGGGTGTACAGCAGGTGGAAGGGAGCGCTGCGCTGGCTCTCTTCCCCTGCTTGTTACGGTTCCCGACCGCTGGCTGTATTTTTACTTAAAACTTAAAACTTAAAACCCGAGCCATAGACTTTTTACGGCTCGGGTTTTAACTTGCTGCCCGCGCGATCGGTCAGCTGAATGTCGGGTCTCCGGCTGTCAGTGTCTGCCGGGGACCCTGAGGAGAGGATAGATGCAGCTTTCGCTGCTTCTGTCTTCTCCGATGTCTTTTTACACAGCGTTCAATGAACGCTGTGTATATGAATAGAGGCAGCGGCTGTGCCGCTGTCTCTATTTCTCCCGGTGATCATGTGACTGGTCACATGATCGCCGGGTGCCGTTAGTGACAGACTGCTGCTGGGTCTAACTAGACCCAGCAGAGTCCTATTAGTGAGAATCGTCACTGTGAGAGGGCTGATTTCCCCTGTAACTGGGGCTGCTGTGCAGCCCCAGTTACAGGGGAGAGGCCTGGTGTAAAAGAAAGAAAAAAAATATTAAAAGTTCCAAAAAGGTCTTTTTTGACCTTTGGGGGACAGACCATAGTAATAAAAAAATAAGTAAAGTGCAAAAAATTAATCCGATTAAAAAACGGTCAGGGAAAAAACCGGATGCAAATCGGGTCCAAATCGGCCGGTAAAAACGGCAACACGGAACGGAATCGGAACGGATGCAAACCGGATGCAAACCGGCCGGGAAAATCGGCCAAAAACGGCCGATTTTCCCGGCCGACACTCGGACCCTGTCGTGTGAATGAGGCCTTAGTCTTCTTTTACATGGCAGTATTTTGGTCATTTTTAGGGCACGTTCAGATGTGGCGGAAATTTTCCACTGCGGATTTTGCCGCAAATTTGAATCTCCAGCAAAATTATCATATTTGAGGGTTCATCCAGATGTGGCAGATTTTGCAGCGGACTTGCCATAGATTCCAGGCCTTGCATTGCAATGCAAATCTGCTGCTTCTCCGCTACAGACTGTGCATTTTGAGAAATGTAAATTCTGCACCGCAAGCTAGTTTCCGCAAAGTTGTTTTCTGCAACCTCTGCACTAATCTAACTAACAAGTCAAAGAAGCCAAAGGGAAAAAAGTCTCCTGGGGATTTCCACTGTGGTCTGTCCGCAGCGAAATTCTACAACAAATCCGCCACGGCTCAATGTGCCCTACGTATAAGCCAAAACCAGCAGAAGTTACACTTTTTCTTTCTGTAGGTTCCACTTCTGGTTTTGGCTTCCAAATACTGATGCAAAATATTGATCAAAATACTACCGTGTAAAAGTAGCCTATGGTAATTTATTTTTTATTTTTTAGTCTACCCTTTTTTTTTTTGCAGAAGCCATTGAGCTTTTTTATTATTTAAAAATGAAGCTGATATATTTTAGGTGTTTTTTATGAAAAAAAATTATCAGAAACAACACAAAATTTCATTATTCTTCTTTTCATAAGCTTTCACGTTTTCTCTTAAGGTAGTTTCCTGAATGAATAATATTTATCCATGAAATGAATCCTCTAATTCTCCCCTGTAAAGTCATACCAAATATTATAAATGTATTGTGTACCATTTTATTTTGTAGGTGTTATCTAGAGAGAAATGGTCATAGACAACATAAAAATATGTTTTCTTTTCTCATTTTTCACGTTCTGTTTTAGGGTTGTTTGTTAAATGAATAATATTTACTCAAAAAATCAATCCTCTAATTCTCCCGTGCATAGCCATGCAAAATATGAGTACATTGTGTAACCTCTGATATTGCTAAAGTGCAGAGAACAAGAACCTTCCTCTCTTAGTTTTAGACACAGCAGCTGTACATGGATGATATAATCTAGGTACAGATGCAGAACATGTTTTAGTGACAGTGCTATATTGGGACAGGAAACTCGTCATTTCAGTCCCCTATACAGGATTGGGGTTGTGAGTGTGACAGTTCGATCCTGCCGATGGCACTGAGTGCAGTAGTGCACAGTGGCATCAAACACAGCATGTAAATTAACTGGCTTCTGGCACAGGTACCATGCCATTTGCCCCTCGTTAATTTACATGACCCGAGTGGGAAGGGGTCAATACTTTGATCATAATTTCCCTTTAATGCATTGTATGTTGTTTAAAAGAGCCATCACGTGATTGCCAGGTGCCCTCTGCATGGCTTGGCTTAGCAGACCTGGACCTTGGCTCAAAGGTTGATTTCGCCTGTAACTGAAACTCCTATATATTCCACAAGTAACAGTATAAAACAATAATGTAACAAATAAAATCTGAATGTTCCCAGGGGTCTTTTATGACCTCTTAACGGACATATGTTAATAAATATAAATAAATCAATTTAAAAAATTCATACACAATAACCCCAATAACCTAAAACGACACATATATATATTGAAACCACAAAATCAAAATGGGAAACCTATTTTCACACTATTTGGGTATGTTGACACAGGGCAGATATGCTGCATAAAAGCATACAGCGTACCCGCCCTGCCCGCCAAAGGGAATTCCGGCTGAAAAAACTGTCTGCTGCGGAAAACTGCACATAAAAATAAATAAATTCATACTTATCTGTGGCCATGGTGACGCGTCCCTCTGCCGTCCTGCAGCCCGGCTTCCTGGGATGACGTTTCACCCCATGTGACCGCTGCAGCCTGTGATTGACCAGGCTGGACGAAGAAACACAAAATTCTTGGTAAGTGTACGGTTTTTTTTCTGAGTTGCGTTTTTTTGCGGCGGAATTGCAGCTTTTCCGTCATAAAAATTGCAACATCTGCTATCTGTTGTGAGTTTTACCTCCCCATTGAATTAATAAAAGTATTGATTACGCAAATACAATTGACATGCTGCAGATTAAAAAACCTCTTCTGAGCATTTTTTCTGCTCAGCATTTACGCAGCGTGGGGATGAGATTTGTTCAAATCTCATCCCCTCTGCTGCTACTGTTTTATGCCGCAGATTTTACGCAATGAAATCCACTGTATTTACGTTACGCGTCTACCCGGCCTTATAGTGTAAATTTGCTACATAAATTAAATTTTGCACAATATACCCAGAAATTAATTTAAGAAATAACTCTGAAAAAATAACCGTATGTGTCACAAAAAAAATATAATTTGGAAGCCGAACAACCTAAAAATAATGTCTAGTGCTTTAGGACTAAAATACTCTGGTCATTAAGGAGTTAAATAGTTCAATCTGTATTTAATCATAAGTAAGCAATGAAGAGCAATTTAAGAGCCATCAGTAAACATTGTCGTTGTTTCATTTGTACGTATGTCTGAAACAAAGTACGAAATCACAGATGTGCGTGAATGGAAACAATATACTGCTTTTACTATTAATATTGACCGAGACCATCTGACTCACTTCGTTCCTGTCTTTTTAAATTATTTTCTAAATAGATCAATTAGATTGTTTGATTGTTGCCAAATCTCTCTAGTCCACTACTGAAGCAAGGGTTACTTCCCTTCTGTGCCATAAAAAATATCAAAAAGCAGCTCCAAAAACAATAGACACATTGACAGTGTGAAGTCCTTCTCGAATGAAGGCCATATTTGTATTCTTAGCAGCTAATAGGTATAATGTTGCTCTAGATATGGTAACGTAGAACATCCCTCCGTAGACTCCTGTTCCAACACAACAAAGGCGAGCTTGTCAACTTTTTCAGAATCAGATGTTAATGATATTTTATGCTTTTGTTGAGTCTGTGTACTGCAGCTACTGCACCTAAAAGGGAAATGACTTCCATACCAGCTCTCGTGAGCCAAAACATTTTAGATTTGGGAACGCTGGATGAAGTCCATATTTATACTTCGAGGAGAAGTGTAAAAGAAGATTTCAAGACATCATCAAGGAGGCAGCCAATTCCTATGTGAACGTTGAGATGTAAGCAACATGTGAAGCTCGCATGAGGGAATTTACATTTAAAGGAGAATTGTATATAAAAACAAACAAACACAAAACTTAGGTATGGGAGAAATTCAACAAGTGGTTTTAACCCTTTAATGTTTTCCATTGAGGATATTGCGTGATGTTGGAAGACAACCACATTTTTCCCCCTCAAAACGTAAACCCTTCCCACCGTGCGCTTTAACTGTACTTCACCGTGCGGGTTTGTGATCGCAGGGGCTGGGGTTCACAGCTGCCGCACTCAGATTCCTGGCTGTTTAACCCTTGTGGTGCCACGATCAATAGTGATCGCGGTATTACAAAAGATTTGTACCTCCTTTGCCCCCAGATCGTCAGCCCTGTCAATAGTGATCGCTGAGGGTTTTAAGGGACAGCCTAGGGCTAACAAAGGGCTGTTAATACCAATGCATTATAAGCGAAAAAAATAAAAGTCGCCGTACAAGTTCCCTTGTGATACAAAATATTTAATTAATATAGTAGAAAAGTGAGAAAAAAATACTTATGTCCAGGTGGCGTTCCTGCTGATGGATGGTAGGAGGAAGAGGGGAAAGATACTTGGAATTCTCACGACGGTAGACAATGCAGATCATACTGATATATACTGTATTGGTGTCGTACACAATAGAAGAACAGGTTGAAGTTTTCTGATTGTAGCAACTATCTCAATGACACATTTTTTCCCACATTACCTAAGTTAGACTCACAGGGTCGAACTAAAATAAAAGATTTGGGATTTAAAGATTTAGGGCTTGTCCTCACACAACGGAATTGCTGCAGAAAATTTCTACAGCAATTCCGTTGAAAGTCAAAGGTTTTTACTGCAGAAAATGGTGCGGAAATTGCTGCGTTTTTCCCAATGTTGGGAAATGGAGACATCTCCTCTGAAAACTGCCGCAATTCTGCAGACTTTCCGTAGCAGGAATTGAAATGCTGCGGTCCGAAAAATACGCACCACAGGTCAATTTCGGCTCGGAAGTTTTATGCAGCATGTAAATGAGATTTGTTAAATCTCATCCACTATGCTGCTGCTGTATTCGGCTGCGTTTTTTCCGGCCAAAATTCCGGCTGTAAAAAACACGGCAATTCCGGAGCGTGTGGACGAGCCCTTATAGTTCTACAGTATTCAAAGCCTATCATCATACTATGTTATAGAGGAGCCATCAATGCAGAGGCATAGCTATAAAGGATGCAGAGGTAGCAGTTGCACCACGTCCTGCTGTCTGAGAGGGGCCCAGAGGCAACTCTCCCCTATAAGAAGACATTATAAGTTGGGGGACAGGGCCCTCTTACAGATTTTACGTTTGGGTCCATAAGCTGAAATGATTTCTCTAGATCAATGATACATTATGTAATGGCCAGATATTTTTTTAAGGCTTTCCTAGTTTGTGCTGATTCACAGAGTTTTCAGTGCTGAAAGGAACTTTGTTTTATTACCATATGGAAGATAATATTATCAAGTATTTCAGCTCATTCGAGGTGCACAAGATTAAACAAGCGCACTGATAAAACATAATGTATCTGGAAAAGATAAGACTCGGAAATTGGAATATAAGCAGCTCTAATGTCCCGCTACAGAGATAATAGCTAAATAAACAAGTTGTACATCTGAAGGAAACTGACAAAGTGCAGCCTAATGATGGCGGAGTAACATGTGACCTTTCATACTCTGCTATGAGAACATCATGAGCTAGAAACAATCCGAAGGTCCAGCTCTTTAAGGCGGCAGATGCATTCACTGTGCCTATAGTTACTTATTCTGAAATTCATTACATGACTTTTTAAGTGCAGCCACCCAAGCTAGCTGAATGCCACAGGTCTGGAAGTGTCAAGGTCTGGAAGCAGATTCGGAGTCCAGTGAATGAAACAATCTGGAAGGTGATAATAGCTAGTCCAGGCTTGGTATACAGATAAGCGGTAACAGTATGTAGCGGAAGGCAGAGATGTGGTCACTCCGTGAGCCCGCTCCATACTTCCCCTACCCGACTTTGGCGTATGGATACGTCAAATGTCGGGAAGGGGTTAAAGGCTATGTCAATCTTTGAAAGTTATTTTTCTTTTTATAAAAATGTCTGTCAGTGAGTTTTGTGCAAATTTCAAATTTCGTTTTTATTAAAAAAAATGTTTACTTGTTGAGATACAGCTGCTCTGTATCATTCGCTGAATTCTGTACCCGTCAGGTCTGCAGGACTGACGGGTTCAGTGAAAGCGGGTCTTCGTGAGTTCATAACTTAGATGCGATAGATTACAGGTGGATCCTGGCTGTCAGAGACACACAGGCAGTGGCGGATCCTCATGTGGGCGGTTCGGGCGGCCGCCCGGGGCCCAAGGCTCCCAGGGGGCCTATGGCTACCCGAAACCGCGCATCAGTTAAAAAAGAACTATCCAGCAACTGGCTGCCGCAGTGTTTCGGTCATCGGCCCCACCTGCTGATGAAGGGGGGCATGTGCACGGGGAGTCAATTGCGGCAAGGGAACAGGCGGCACAGCAAATCAGCTGTTGAGAGTGGACTGTCAGAGATAGTGATGGGCAGGTGTTGGAGTCTCTCTCACTGATGCATGGACCTGGGGTCTTAATTTGCTTAGGAGTTTGGTCTGGGGTATAAATCAATTTAGGGTGTTTCGTTTCTGAATTTTTGTGTTGCCATAGATGCTGAAAATGGCTGCAGAATCGAGGGGCAAAGAATTCTCATCAGGAAACTCTGGAGAAGTCGCCATAGCGGTCTGTGTTATATGGAGAAGAAATGAGAACGACTCCCATCGGAGAAGACATCACTTGTGAGTCATTGAATCTATAGATCTTTCCCCTCCCCTGACATGTCCATTATAGGAAATCCTTGTATTCTATAAAAAGTATTTGTGAACCCAGGACTAATAGACAAATGCGTGTTACCATTCCCATTGTCAGGAGGGTGTGTCCCTACACAGTGTGATACTGTCAGCAATGGTTGGAGACTGTCAGTATGTAGGGACACAGCCCTTTGACAAGGGGAATCCTAACACCCATTTGTCAATGCTCACACAAAAAGGTGGTGTTTAATATAGACATGACAGGGCGGTGGTGGAGAAGGGGGCCCAAGCTTGTGGAACAGCCCAGGGCCTATAGTCTACTTTATCCGCCACTGCACACAGGACCCACTGACACTGAACCCGTCAGGTCTGCGGGACTAACAGATTCTGGTCTTAGCAAACAAAACAGCTGCTCTGTATGAAGAATACAGAGCAGCTGTATCTCAAAAAGTAAAATAAGTAAAAATGATTTTTAATAAAAACGAATTTGAAAGTTGCACAAAACACACTGACGTAGTCATTCATCTTTGTTTGATAGGAACACCAGCCATAGGCAGTCTCTGCACCCATAAAATGACTTTTAAAAACAGCCAAATACCTATTGTCCACCTTCATTTTCTAAACTTTTAGCAATTTATCGATCTGTATTATAATTTTCACTGTAAGGCTGGGTTCACACGACCTATTTTCAAATTAAATGGGGCCTTTGGCTGGATTCACACGACCATGTTACGTCCGTAATGGACGGAACGTATTTCGGCCGGAAGTACCGGACCGAACACACTGCAGGGAGCTCCTAGCATCATAGTTATGTGCAATGCTAGGAGTCCCTGCCTCTCCATGGAACTACTGTCCCGTACGGAAAACATGATTACAGTACGGGACAGTTGTCCTGCAGCGAGGCAGGGACTCCTAGCATCGTACATAACTATGATGCTAGGAGCCCGGCTCCCTGCACTGTGTTCGGTCCGGGACTTACGGCCGAAATACGTTCCGTCCATTACGGACGTAACATGGTCGTGTGAATCCAGCCTTTTACGCCTCGAATTACGTCTGAAAAAACGGCTCCAATACGTCAGCAAACATCTGCCCATTACTTTCAATGGGCTTTACAATGTACTGTGCCGACGACCTGTCATTTTACGCGTCGCTGTCAAGGTATGTTCACACACACTATTTACGGACGTAATTCGGCGTTTTAGCCCCGAATTACGTCCGAAAATGCGCCTCCATAGCGTCAGCAAACATCTGCCCATTCATTTGAATGGGTCTTACGATGTTCTGTTCAGACGGTCATTTTTTTTGCGCCCCGCTGTCAAAAGGCGGGGCGTAAAAAAGACTCCCGCATCAAAGAAGTGTCCTGTCACTTCTTGGGACGTAATTGGAGCCGTTATTCATTGACACCAATGAAAAGCAGCGCCAATTATGTCCGTATTGGACGCGGCGTTCAAGCGCCTGCACATGCCGTTACGGCTGAAATGACGGGGCTGTTTTCTCCTGAAAACAGCCCCGTAATTTCGGCCGTAACGGACGCTGTAGTGTGAACATACCCTCAAAAGACTGCTCTTAAAATTCCAGCCTTGTCAAAAGAAGTGCAGGACACTTCTTGGGACGTTTTTGGAGCCGTTTTCTCATAGACACCAATGAAAACAGCTCCAAAAACGGCCATAAAAAACGCCGCGAAAAACGCGAGTTGCTCAAAAAACGTCTGAAAATCAGGGGCTGTTTTCCCTTGAAAACAGCTCCGTATTTTGAGACGTTTTTGACTCTACGTGTGAACATACCCTAAGGGTATGTTCACACGGCAGAGTCCTTTACGGCTGAAATTACGGGGCTGTTTTCAGGAGAAAACAGCTCCGTAATTTCAGCCGTCATGGAATGTTGAGGCGCTTTTTCGCTGCGTCAATTACGGAGTCAATTGAAAACGGCTCCATTTAACGTCTGAAGAATTGACAGGCACTTCTTTGACGCGGGCGTCTATTTACACCCCGCCTTTTGACAGCGGGGCGTAAAAAAAATGACCGTCGGAACAGAACATCGTAAGACCCATTCAAATGAATAGGCAGATGTTTGCCGACGCTATCGTGCCGCATTTTCGGACGTAAATCGAGGCTGAAAACGCCCGAATTACGTCCGTAAATAAGCCGTGTGAACATAGCCTTACTGACACAATTATTCTTATTATCAGTCATTTGCAGATATAATTTGCAGATTTCTAACATTCATTGACCAGATCATGCAGAGGATCTCTAAATATGACCAGGTTCACACATTATTATTATTAAAACAATCCACAAGTATTGTTGAGCTGTGCGTTCAATTCTCTATGGTCGGATACAATGAAGAAGATGTATGATGTATTTTATCCCCCCTGTATATCTATACATATCTCAAATTTTCATGCATGACATCTTCACTATCAATCACAGAGAGAGGCAGCGGACTGGGGACCATTTGTCATTCCTTAACAACATTGCACTTTTTTCTTAGTTTTCGTCTTGTCATTGACTGACAAATATAGCTGACACTCACCCTCACCGGTCTTTACTCACAGAACAGAAGGAGACCCTAAGGCCCTGTTCACACTGAGTTTTTTTTACACGTTTTTTGACGCGGAAACCGCATCGGAAAATGCGGCAAAAACGTCAGAAAATGGCTCCCATTGATTTCAATGGGAGGCGGAGACGTTTTTTCCCGCGAGCGGTAAAACCGTCTCGCGGCAAAAAGAAGCGACATGACCTATCTTGAGGCGGTTTCCGCCTCCAAAACCCCATTTCAATCAATGGGAGACGGAAATAAAATGCCTCGACGTGTGTTTTGATGCGTTTTTGTCAAACCACTGTGCAAAAAACGCCTGGAGCAGATTTTACAGGTGGAATTTTCCGCTAGCAAAAAACTCAGTGTGAACAGGGCCTAAGAATTCCAGAGAATTTTGTTTTTGTTTTTCTTGTGTGGATTTTGTTATCTATCTATCTATCTATCTATCTATCTATCTATCTATCTATCTATCTATCTATCTATCTATCTATCTATCTATCTATCTATCTATCTATCTATCTATCTATCTCATATCTATCTATCTATCTATCTATCTATCTATCTATCTATCTATCTATCTATCTATCTATCTATCTATCTATCTATCTATCTCATATCTATCTATCTATCTATCTATCTATCTATCTATCTATCTATCTATCTATCTATCTATCTATCTATCTATCTATCTATCTATCTATCTATCTATCTATCTATCTATCTATCTATCTCATATCTATCTATCTATCTATCTCATATCTATCTATCTATCTATCTATCTATCTATCTATCTATCTATCTATCTATCTATCTATCTATCTATCTATCTATCTATCTATCTATCTATCTATCTATCTATGATCTCATATCAAATTCAAATTCAAAGAAGCTTTATTGGCAGGACCAAATACATATTAGCATTGCCAAAGCAAGTAAGAAGTAAGGGAATGAGGGATAGGGACTGAGGGATTCGGGGATAGGGACACATCTAGGGTCGGGGTTATACAAGTCCATGGCATATCAAGTCTCTCTCAGTCTATGGCATGCAGTGACATATTGTGCCGCTGTGCCCACTGTGGTTTCCTCTTCACCAGCAGGATGTAGAGTTTCTCGGCTCTCCCTGGGCTTGTAGGTCTGTCTGTGGCGCCCGGATTCGATGAACAGGTTGTGGGCGCTCAGTCTGTAGCGGCTCAGGATCTGTCTGTCTCTGGGGTTTGGCAGTTTCTCCAGATATGGCGCCAGTTTATATTCCCGCTGTAGACTCCGGTATATTATCAGTTTCTGGGATGTCTTTATGTCGTTCCTCCAGTCACTGATATACTCCTCTTGGTTCTCGTTTATTGTCTTCTTGATTTCGGCTTTTGTGAGGCCGCGCTGAGTGACATTTTCTTCAGGCCGGGTCAGGGTGAGATGTTCTGGGGGGCCTGGTTTACCTGGGACCCCTTGGTGTAGCAGGGCTTTATGGGGATAGGAACTTTGCCTGCTGCTGTGTAGATGGGCCCAGAATGATAGCGCCCTCTTCTGGATTGTGAGGTGTAGTGGGAATCTGCCCAGTTCTGCACGACAGGCGCTATTTGTGGTGCTCCGATAGACTTGGAGAAGGTGTTTGCAGAATTCTAGGTGGAAGATTTCTGTTGGGCTGGAATCCCACCTTGACCAGTCTGGGTATGTGTCCAGACCCCAGACTTCACTGGCATACAGGAGGATTGGGGAGATGATGGAGTCAAAGATTTTCAGCCAGACCGTCACTGGTGGTTTGAGATGATAGAGTTTTCTTCTGATGGCATAGAAGGTTTTGCACGCCTTGTCTTTCAGAATCTCTATAGCTTGTTTAAAGCTTCCTGATTGGTTGATTTCTAGGCCCAGGTAAATGTACCTGTCGGTCGCTGTGAGTGTGGCGTTATTTAGTGTAAAGGTCGGGTGCCTGAGTTTCTCTTCTGGAACACCATGATGTTGGTTTTCTTTGCATTGATGGGTAGTGCCCACGTGGAGCTGAATTTTTCTAGGATTTGCAGGTTGTCTTGGAGACCTTTCAAGGTTGGTGATAGTAACAGAAGGTCATCTGCAAACAACAGAAATGTCACCTGGGTGTCATGGAGGGTGAGACCTGGTGCTGAGGAGGATTCCAGAGCTGTGGCCAGTTCATTGATGTAGATGTTGAAGAGCGTTGGACTGAGGCTGCAGCCTTGTCTGACTCCTCGGCTCTGCTGGAAATCAGCCATTCTTCTCCCGTTCACCTTCACGCTGCATCTGTTCTCTGTGTAGGTTTTACCTCCTATTCCGCTCTCCAGCAGTTTCAGGAATAGGCCCGGGTGCCACACTGAGTCAAAGGCCTTCTTAAAGTCCACAAAACAGGCGTAAATCTTCCCATGCTTTGTATTGTGGACGTGGCTCTTGTTATCTATCTATCTATCTATCTATCTATCTATCTATCTATCTATCTATCTATCTATCTATCTATCTATCTTATTAGGAAAAGGAAAAAGGCAAAATTACCAAAGTTACCAATGGGATAGACTTGTATAAAGTAAGCTGTTATATATACCACTGTGACCCAAGGAATAGCTACAGTGTATATCCCTGGGAGTGGGAAACATATATATAATTTATAACTGGACGGTGGACTCCAGTGATTACTTATTTTAGAAATTATTAAATGTAACTATAAAACGTAACTGGAAAATGATTGGAAACAAAAAACAACAACTTGCTATTAGACATTTGGCTATATATAAGTCTTAACACTTCAAGGGATAGATACTGTATATACGGTATAATCTAAGACTATAGAACAATATAATTGGAAACCAGGGAATAAGCATAGTAATATGGGCACTGGATATATAACTACTCATTAGATATAGTTCATTGTAAAAAGCCGACTCCATATATATTTTAACAGAAATTAATTGGGATATTAAAAAAATCCTATTGTATACACATTACCTTTATAGTATAGCTCAGTAAACACTGCTCAGTTTTAATCAGACATAGACCGTGGACAGACGTGGCGCTTCTTCTGGAAAAAAAATCAGATCCTTTTTTTCTAGTTCTGGACAAACCATTTAGTATAAGTCCAGTCCCTGTGGCATGACCTTTGCTTAGCCAATGATGGCCATTTCCCCATTAGCATGTTGCATTGCCCCATTTAAGGGCACTGGCATTGCTTAAAAATAAATTCTCATATATTACCTATCTCGTGTCTACGATCAGAGATAGAAAAGTAAAACCACTGATACTATTTGATCTGTCACTTACTTGGCCTCTTGGATCTGTGTTCTGTGTGTGATCCTGGTATTACAGACACAAGAGTTTCTGTTGTGTACAGTTCACAAAAATGTACTGCTATGGTTTATGTAGTGTCCCTGTTTATATTCTAGCTCTTAATCGACTAAAGATATAAAAAACTCTTTAAAATGTGCTTGTCAAAGTTTCTATTCCCTCCCTGGCCAACTATAGACTGGCTTAGTGCATACATGGCAGCCTTCTTGCAGACTAAATCAGTGTCGGACTGGAGAACCTTGGGCCCACAAGAGGAAATGATCCTGAGGTCTTCACTCTCCATCTGTAATTGCACACGGGTCAAATTATCACTAACTATCACCATTATTTGTAAAATAGTTCCATAAAATGATAGACCCTTATGGATGAGTCCAACAAAAAATTGTCCGAGTCTCTGGTTGGCCAGTCCGGCCCTGAAAGTCATAAACTATGCACATTTTTTTAAGGTGGTATATACTTTTGATCACTTCTGCACTTTTGGCCACATAAAACAATTTCACAGGCTATATAACTATGTGTAATTACTGATATTAGGGTAAGACTGGCTCGCCAAAGTACCAAATGATCCTTCCGGATGGCCCAGGCTCTGATACGATAATGGAGCCCAAATATCATCAAAAGACAAAGCCATTTGGAGCGGATTTTGAGCCAATCATTCACCACTAGTGTCTAGTTCTTATGGGATAATTTACAAATAACCTATTAAACCTTATTGATGATATGTGTACAATGATAACAACAAGGATTACAATGCCATAAAAGTGGATGTGCACATGTTCTATATAGTTGGACGATGAACCCTCAGAATCAGTCCTCTTGGTGGGCTCAAGGAACCCTAATGTGACACTGGTTGTTATTTCCCTATGAATATATGGATGTACATATGCAGTACACATTCAATGGAGACCGTGATGGTTACTCCAGCGGCAAGGACAGAAGAGCTGAAAGTATTTTATTGAGTTTCTATATAGGTAGAATTAAGTATAGATCAATGCACTGGTAATATTTAACAATTTAGTCATTTGCTTCACCACTTTCCCATACATCACTTTCTCTTAAATGAACTGATCCCGGTGGCCACTGAAGGGTTAGGTTAATATATTAACAGGATTTCATTGAATGCGATCCTATGCCCGCAGCTATTTTTGTAGGTGCACAGTAATTTTACATAATTTAAAATGACTCTTGTGCAATTTTACCACTTCCCCTAAATAAATGGCAGGCAATGTTTTCTTATAGAAAGTCTGTAATGCTTCAGGTGCACTGCAGATAATTCATTGCGGGCAATTACAGTGATGGGAATTTAAACTTTTCTCTTACTTGAAATGGTCTCAGTTCCATGTGTTAATGTTATTCATTTACAAAGTAAAGGCTCCAAATGACCAATTATCATGCACACAATTTGTATTTCAGCTCTTGGTTTTCTTATATAAATATATATTTTCCACTTCATTGAAATTCTAGAAAATTGATTACTTCATAGATATAAGGCACCGAGTTTGAGTCTGAAAGATATAACTTTTTTAAATGAATGGATAGGATGCCAGTAGCAGTGTTCTACAGAATGAGGTAATGAAATCGAAGGAAATAAAAGTTATATATATATATATATATATATATATATATATATATATATATACATATATATATATATATATATATATATATATATATACACAGTGAAGGAAATAAGTATTTGATCCCTTGCTGATTTTGTAAGTTTGCCCACTGTCAAAGACATGAACAGTCTAGAATTTTTAGGCTAGGTTAATTTTACCAGTGAGAGATAGATTATATATATTAAAAAAAAAACAAAAAAAATCACATTGTCAAAATTATATATATTTATTTGCATTGTGCACAGAGAAATAAGTATTTGATCCCTTTGGCAAACAAGACTTAATACTTGGGGGCAAAACCCTTGTTGGCACGCACAGCAGTCAGACGTTTTTAGTAGTTGATGATGAGGTTTGCACACATGTTAGATGGAATTTTGGCTCTTTGCAGATCATCTGTAAATCATTAGGATTTCGAGGCTGTCGCTTGGCAACTCGGATCTTCAGCTCCCTCCATAAGTTTTCGATGGGATTAAGGTCTGAAGACTGGCTAGGCCACTCCATGACCTTAATGTGCTTCTTTTTGAGCCACTCCTTTGTTGCCTTGGCTGTATGTTTCGGGTAATTGTCGTGCTGGAAGACCCAGTCACGAGCCATTTTTAATATCCTGGTGGAGGGAAGGAGGTTGTCACTCAGGATTTGACGGTACATGGCTCCATCCATTCTCCCATTGATGCGGTGAAGTAGTCCTGTGCCTTTAGCAGAGAAACACCCCCAAAACATAATGTTTCCACCTCCATGCTTGACAGTGGGTACGGTGTTCTTTGGGTCATAGGCAGCATTTCTCTTCCTCCAAACACGGCGAGTTGAGTTAATGCCAAAGAGCTCAATTTTAGTCTCGTCTGACCACAGCACCTTCTCCCAATCACTCTCAGAATCATCCAGATGTTCATTTGCAAACTTCAGACGGGCCTGTACATGTGCCTTCTTGAGCAGGGGACCTTGCGGGCACTGCAGGATTTTAATCCATTACGGCGTAATGTGTTACCAATGGTTTTCTTGGTGACTGTGGTCCCAGCTGCCTTGAGATCATTAACAAATTCACCCTGTGTAGTTTTCGGCTGAGCTCTCATCTTCCTCAGGATCAAGGATACCCCACGAGGTGAGATTTTGCATGGAGCCCCAGATCGATGTCGATTGACAGTCATTTTGTATGTCTTCCATTTTCTTACTATTGCACCAACAGTTGTCTCCTTCTCACCCAGCGTCTTACTTATGGTTTTGTAGCCCATTCCAGCCTTGTGCAGGTCTATGATCTTGTCCCTGACATCCTTAGAAAGCTCGTTGGTCTTGCCCATGTTGTAGAGGTTAGAGTCAGACTGATTCATTGAGTCTCTGGACATGAGTCTTTTATACAGGTGACCATGTAAGACAGCTGTCTTTAATGCAGGCACCAAGTTGATTTGGAGCGTGTAACTGGTCTGGAGGAGGCTGAACTCTTAATGGTTGGTAGGGGATCAAATACTTATTTCTCTGTGCACAATGCAAATAAATATATATCATTTTGACAATGTGATTTTCTTATTTTTTTTTAATATAATCTATCTCTCACTGGTAAAATTAACCTAGCCTAACCCAGACTGTTCATGACTTTGACAGTGGGCAAACTTACAAAATCAGCAAGGGATCAAATACTTATTTCCTCCACTGTATATATATATATATATATATATATATATATATATATATATATATATATATATATAAAGATATAGTTATTTCCTCCACTATATATATATATATATATATATATATATATATATATATATATATATATATATATATATATATAAAGATATAGTTATTTCTATTGAGTATTATTTACAGTTCTTTTTATGCAGCCAGCAGTGTAAAGAATGGAGGTTTTCCTTCTGGTTATCATTGTTACCTCAAGGGACATGTTTAATGGAAACCGTGTTGGAATCAGCGCCAAAAAAAGGCCGACATTGCCCCCATTGATTTCAATAAGAGTCAGAGGCGATTTTTCTTCCCAGGCGTCTTTCCGCCTCTTACCTTCCATTGAATTAATGGGAGGCAGAAAAAAATGGTGGCACTAGTTTCTGAGCATTTGTCACAGTGGTTTTTGCCCGAGGTCCTTGCATTAGCTTCAATGGCCGCAATCGAAAAATGCCACAAAAAACGCAGCGAAAAACGCGGAAAAAAAGTGCAGGTTTTCCTGGAGGAATTCTAAGGCCCAGTTCACACAGAGTTTCTTGCCACTGTTGTTGACACGGAAACCGTGCCAAAAAATGGCCGAAATTGCCTCCCATTGATTTCAATGGGAGGCTGAGGCGTTTTTTTCCCTTGAGTGGAAAAAAAATGCTTGCGGGAAAGTGACATGCTCTTTCTTCCTGCATTTCTGTCTCTGACCTTCCATTGAAATCAATGGGAGGCAGAGAAAGCCCTTTTCGTTGCGTTTTATGCTCAATGGCCGCGGGCAAAAAACGCTGCGAAATATGTGGCAAAAAATGTGCAAAGAAAGTACAGGGAGGTCAAAATCTATCTCAAAATTTCAATTTCTGCCTGCAAAAAACTCTGTGTGAACATACCCTAAGGCAGATTTTTTTCTGCCTGAAAAAAAAAAAATGCGTGAACAGGGCCTAACTGTAATTATGCTATTTGTTTGTATATCCACATGCTTATTGAAGGGAATGACATATTATTTCTTTGTGACTATCCAAGTAAAAAAAAATCTTCAAATATTGCAGTTTTTACACCTTTAAAGCAGTCATAATGGGCTGACACCTTCTGTTTTTTATAGCTCACTTTTCAGCTTTGCTGTGTAGATTTGGAGAGAATGAGCAGAGCCATCATTTTATCATTAGAGGGCGAGGAAGTTAATAGCAAATCTATTGTACTGCTGGGGGCCTAGATAAGGCAGGATAGTAACACTATACACTATACACTATACACAGATAAGACTCTGTTTGCAGCTCTCCTGCCACTCAAGGAGACGGCTGTACATCACTTGATATTTGTCTGTCAAATAACTCCCACTCGTTGCAGCTGTCATAAAGCACACAAACCCTGCTGCACTGTCTATACGGGCAATTCAAGAAGTAAGTTTGTGCCACCAACAGGGATGTTTTTAAATTAAAAAGAAATGGCTACAACATTTAAAAAATCCCAGATTATATTATTTCTCTTCCACAATCTAATTAATGAAACAAAAAATAAATAAATGACAAATTTCCTTTAAACCTCCGTTACGTAACCTGGTATCTCGGTATATTAATATAGCATAGGTTAGAGAAGAAACTGTAATTATTTATATATTTACATGAGGCTGGACATAATAATGACATGCAGTATCGCAGCCTGAATTCTTAGGCCTTATGGAAACAAGCAAATTCAACCTGTACAGAGCCATAATAGACTTTTATAGGGCACAACTGTACCTCCGTATGCCTTCCATTTCATACTGAGACTTACAGATGTATGGTAAGAAACTTTAACTTCACATTTCAATGGCTTTTCAATGACTTATGTTGCGGGTTATCACACTGCAGCAAGTTATCAGAGTCAAATAAAGCTTTGATCCATCGGCACTAATTTCTGCCACTTTTTCATACATCTGAATGAGGTTTGCAGAAATCTATGCACATATTAAAAAAATACAAATCTGAGGGTACATCTGCAGCCTTTGTAAAATATAAAGAGCTTAATAAAATCTGTAAAAAGGTAATAAAATTAGCAAAAATACAAAATGAAAGGCAGGTGGCCAAGGATAGTAAAACAAATCCCAAAAAATTCTTCAAGTATATAAATGCTAAAAAGCCAAGGTCTGAACATGTAGGACCCCTAGATAATGGTAATGGGGAGTTGGTCACAGGGGATCAAGAGAAGGCAGAGTTACTAAATGGGTTCTTTAGCTCTGTATATACAACAGAAGAAAGAGCAGCTGATGTAGCCGGTGCCAGTGCTGTTAATATATCAGTTGATATACTGAATTGGATGAATGTAGATATGGTGCAGGCTAAATTAAATAAAATAAATGTGCACAAGGCCCCCGGGACCAGATGGGTTACACCCTAGAATTCTTAAAGAGCTTAGTTCAGTTATTTCTGTCCCCCTTTTCATAATATTCAGAGAATCTCTAGTGACTGGTATAGTGCCAAGGGACTGGCGCAGCGCAAATGTGGTGCCGATTTTCAAAAAGGGCTCTAGGTCTTCCTCTAGTAATTATAGACCAGTAAGCTTAACATCCATCGTGGGTAAAATGTTTGAGGGGCTATTGAGGGACTATATACAGGATTATGTGACAAAAAATAGTATTATAAGTGACAGCCAGCACGGTTTTACTAAGGACAGAAGTTGTCAAACTAACCTAATCTGTTTTTATGAAGAGGTGAGCAGAAGCCTAGACAGAGGGGCCGCTGTGGATTTAGTGTTTTTGGACTTTGCAAAGGCATTTGACACAGTCCCCCATAGACGCCTAATGGGTAAATTAAGGACTATAGGTTTAGAAAATATAGTTTGTAATTGGATTGAGAATTGGCTCAAGGACCGTAGTTGTGGTCAATGATTCCTACTCTGAATGGTCCCCGGTAATAAGTGGTGTACCCCAGGGTTCAGTGCTGGGACCACTATTATTCAACTTATTTATTAATGATATAGAGGATGGGATTAATAGCACTATTTCTATTTTTGCAGATGACACCAAGCTATGTAATATAGTTCAGTCTATGGAAGATGTTCATGAATTGCAGGCAGATTTAAACAAACTAAGTGTTTGGGCGTCCACTTGGCAGATGAAGTTTAATGTAGATAAATGTAAAGTTATGCCTCTGCGTACCAACAACCTGCATGCATCATATGTCCTAGGGGGAGCAACACTGGCGGATTCACTTGTTGAGCAGGATCGGGGTGCACTTGTAGATCATAAACTAAATAACAGCATGCAGTGTCAATCAGCTGCTTCAAAGGCCAGCAGGATATTGTCATGTATTAAAAGAGGCATGGACTCACGGGACAGGGATGTAATATTGCCACTTTACAAAGCATTAGTGAGGCCTCATCTAGAATATGCAGTTCAGTTCTGGGCTCCAGTTCATAGAAAGGATGCCCTGGAGTTGGAAAAAATACAAAGAAGAGCAACGAAGCTAATTAGGGGCATGGAGAATTTAAGTTATGAGGAAAGATTTAAATAATTAAACCTATTTAGCCTTGAAAAAAGACGACTAAGGGGGGACATGATTAACTTATATAAATATATTAATGGCACATACAAAAAATATGGTGAAATCCTGTTCCTTGTAAAACCCCCTCAAAAAACAAGGGGGCACTCCCTCCGTCTGGAGAAAAAAAGGTTCAACCTGCAAAGGCGACAAGCCTTCTTTACCGTGAGAACTGTGAATCTATGGAATAGCCTACCGCAGGAGCTGGTCACAGCAGGGACAGTAGATGGCTTTAAAAAAGGGTTAGATAATTTCCTAGAACAAAAAAGTATTAACTCCTATGTGTAGAAATTTTTCCTTCCCTTTTCCCGTCCTTTGGTTGAACTTGATGGACATGTGTCTTTTTTCAGCCGTACTAACTATGTAACTATGTAACTATTGCAGACACAATGCCATTTGGATGTATGGAACTGATTTTCATTTGCATTAATCTACGTGTGGGCATACGCATCTTTTGTTTTAAAAAAAAATTCTGCCATGTCATAGCCACATGTTAAAATCTTTGATTGGTGAAGCTCAGCCCCTCGCTGATCGTTACTAGAAAGTGGAAGATACACTTGACTAAAAACTGTGCCCCTATGCTTGCCGTTGACTTATACTCTCTCTCCTTGGAGAGAGATCTACAGGCTAATGGAAAGTTTATAGGCTAACCTCCCCCCCCCCCCCCCCCCGGAGATATGGAACATCAATCAGAGCTGAAGGGGCACATCGCTCAACCGAGTTTATTGATAGTGGGGATCTCAGCACCTGGACCCCCACCAAACCAAAATTAATGACATGAAAAGATAACAACTTTTTAAGGCACTTCTTTTTACAGGAGTCAATGGAGTGTGCAGCTTATGTAACTAGAAAACAAAGACTAAAATATTTAAAAAACAATTTTAACAACTTTAACAATTTGATTTAAACATAATTCCCAGAGTTCATTCGGATCACAGGAAATGTACTTTAATGTTTGAAAATCATAGCAATCAAATATATATCAATAAAAAAAATTCATTTAAAACATTATAATCCTTTTCGATTCCACGCCAGACTGCAATAACTGGCTGATTCACGTGGGAACATTGTTATAATTACATTTCCGCTATGACAAAATATTTTTGCAAATAATTAACACAAAGGCATCTTTAGCTGTTTACATTAAAATCCTGATTCTAAAAACCCAAACCATTCATTATATACAGAGATGTGTCTGCTAATGTATCCCCATGTAATGAATCTATTATAAATGGGGCTTAGCCTAGTGAAACAAGTTCAAGCCTAATTTAAGCACTTCATTTAAAAGCATGCACTGTGTGAGTCCAGCAGAATCCCCATACAGCGCGATACATTGTTTCTGCAAATGTGATGACCTGGTAATTAGAGAGCAAAATTGTGTTTTCTGATGCACCTCTAATCAATTAATTACAACTAATTAACAACAATGCGGACACGGAGAGAAAGCTTTGAATCACCTTCTGAGTTTTTGCTTTTTTTTAGTATTCCCTATAAATAGTTCAGCGTGTTACATAAAATAGAACCTAGAAATAGAAATAAAATTAAAATGATATATCATGAAATTTTTTTCCTAACCAGTGTCTCTGTTCATAAAGGGTTAATCTAGCAGCGCATATAACTCCCACTATACAGTTTATAGGACCCACGTTTGGGGCTGTATACTGAGCCTTGCCTTCAATTGAAAATAATTTTTGGGAGGATTTCATGTTCCATATGCAAAGGTGTAAGTTGAAGCTGCTGGGACCCATTACAAAATATGTAACATGCCCCCCCCCCCCCCCCCAGCTACTAAAATCTAAAACTAGTGTCTTCCTTGCCTCCAACCAAAAAGGACAGTTGGGAGGATTGCAACTTTTTTAACATGGCCCCCAGCTACTAAAACCTAAAACTAGTGTCCTCCTTGCATCCAACTGAAAAGGTCATTTGTGTGCAGCATTATATGTGCTATTTGCAAAGGTGTAAGTTGAAGCTTCTGGGTGCCATTGCAAAATTTATAACATGGCCCCCAGCTACTAAAGCCTAAAACTAGATGTCCTCCTATGTAGCCCAATCAGGCTCCAGGGCTCCGGTCCGAGTTCTACCTCTGCACCCCCTATAGGTATACACCGGGCTGTATGCCTTCCACATGCTTTCAGCCAATCAGCTTCATTGAGCGTGTTCTCTGCAATAAAGATTATTTGAAGGCAGATGACTGACAAACAACAGGTCACATTATTCCTCCCTAATGTCCGTTTCAGTTGGATGCCAGGCAAAGTGTACAACCCTTAAACTTGAGTTCTGGGAGCTGTATAGAGGGAAAACTTAAAACCCACTAATTTGACTCTTTATAGGCAGGGGATGCTCTTCTTCTGTTTTATGATAGTAGCACTTTAAAATGTTTTACCTGTTTATTATTTTTCATTTTCATTTTATTTAGTGGGAATTGCATCTGTGAGGTTACAAAAGTTGAGACCCCTTTTTTTTTTTTTTTTTTTTAGCTCTGCTGAGTCAGAAGGTTGAGGTGTCAATTAGTTGAGTTCTCAAAATGTCTTTCTCCTCAGTGCGAAAGTAATGGTCTGATTTTGAGAAAAAGTAGCACTTTACTATTTTATGAACAGTTTTAAGTTTAGTCTTGCTTTCTTTAAAAACATTTTCCTCATACCAAAAAATAAAAATATCCCAATGCAAAAAAACCACAATAAGTATAAACCACACATTGAAGACACAACACAGATAAAAATCTGTAGTTGGAACACCTATGCACACATTCCTATCTAGTATAAAATCTCGAAAGGCAAAGTAATTGATGTTTTTCTTATATATTTAGGACATTTTCATGCTTATTTAAAGATTTTCTACGTTTCCTTATTATATTACACTCTAAATATTGGAGTGGTTGTTCGATCCAAAGTAAAGTACATTTCCCCTCAGCCTGAGGTTCTTCAAAACACCAAAGAACAATAATTATTAAGTTCACTGAAATAATTAGAAATTAATAAAAATTAATATGATGTTCACAATTGGAGGTATAATAAATTATTTGTGGAACAGAATAGCATGTGTGGACTTCATGATGAGTATCATTGCACGTTAATAAGTCGAATGCAAATAGGCTCATTCAGAAATGTTTCCTTCCCCTCTAATAGACACATCAAATATGTAATTTGTAATAGTACATTCCATTAAAATACAAATATAAAAAGAGCTAAATTACCAAGTATTTTTTTTATACTTCTTTCTGAATGAAAAGGGTGGACAATAATAGAGAAAATAATAAGACTTAACTGCTAGTGAAGTTAAGTATGGCCTTTTTCGGTGTTTTTGTATATGTCCCCTTGTTTTTATCTGTTTTGTCTGTGCATCAGGAGCTTTTCGTTGCAGTTAGGGAGTTAGGGACTCACAAGTCTGGGGATCCTTGTCGTGGATTGTGAGCTTGCGTCCTTTTGGCCAAAATGATCACTAATACCCCAGGTATTTTTCATTATTACTTATACTCGCTTCTTTTGGACACAGCCGGGTCTTTGATGCTGGGAGAGCATGGTGTGTTGTTGTTTGGCTTAGCAAGCAGGGTAGCCCGCTCTATGAATTATCAAGGCGTCACAAATAGGCTTCTACCTGGTTATACACGCTGCGCCTCACGACTTACACACTATCCCTCCATGTTTCACACACTTGCACCCCATTATTCATTTATTTTTATTGAGACACTTTACTCATTACTGCCCCCTATATTTCACTTACATTATTACACTTGCACATACACTATTCATTTATTATTTCTTACTACACATCCCATGCACCACACACCACTCCCCTCAAGACTACTGGGAGTGGCTATTATTATTTAAAGCACCTGCTCACTCTCCTTCATCAGCGTTTCTGACCTGGCTGTGTCCATTTGTAAGTATGGCCTTTTTCGGTGTTTTTGTATATATGTCCCCTTGTTTTTATCTGTTTTGCTAGTGAAGTTATGTATAATCTTCTGCTAGATCTCACGTATACCCTTCCACTAGATCTCACATATAATCTTCCACTAGATCTCAAGTATAACCTTCCACTAGATATCAAGTATGACCTTCCAATAGATCTCACCTATAACCTTCCACTAGATCGCACGTATAATCTTCCACTAGATATCAGGTATAACCTTCCACTAGATCCCACATATAAACTTCCAATAGATCTCAATTATATCATTTATATCCTTCCCCTAGTACTTATGTAAAACCATTCACTAGATCTGATATATAACCTTCCACTAGATCTTATGTATAACGTTCTACTAGATTTTATGCATAACATTCCACTAGATCTCATATATAGCCTCCCACTAGATCTTAAATATAACCTTCTACTAGATCTCACGTATAACCTTCCACTAGATCTTATGTATAACCATCCACTAAATATCATGTAAAACGTTTCAATAGATCTCATGTATAACCTTCCACTAGATCTCACGTATAACCTTTCACTAGATCTCACATATAACCTTCCACTAGATCTCACGTATAACCTTTCACTAGATCTCACATATAACCTTCCACTAGATCTCATTTGCATCCTTCTACTAGATCTCATATATAACCTTTGACACTAAGCAACAATTGTTGCATTGATGTATGACAATATCCGTTCACTTGATTGATTAATAGTATCACTGCCTATATGAACGATTAAAATTCGATTTTTATTATAGAAAATCTTACTAAAATTGGGCTAAGTAGCCAAAGGTACTAAGAAGGCGTAAGCACGGTACACCAGACAGATGGAGGAGCGATAGAAAAACTGTTGTTAGCACCATTTGCTGCCAAGCAACACTTCCCCCTATCAGTATTATGATATAACACCTGGTCAATCCGTGCCACTAACACGTGTCCCTACGCGTTTCCTCACCGCTGATATTCACGGTGATTCATCAGGGGTCACACTGATGCGATAACAACACATCTATATTTGATTATGTGATATGGCCGGGAGACACCTATTGCGTGTCTCAGATCATTCACCCGGCTCGTGTACGACACTAGTCAGCTGGTCGAACACGAGCCGAGTGAGATGCCGGACATATGTAGTACTAACCCCTCCCTCCCTGGAGTGACGCGGCGGCCGGGCAGCCAATCCCCGCGAGGCTGGGCGGCCAGAGCAGGGCCGGCCCCCGGGCGCTCGCTGTCACTGCAGGGGGGAGGGACAGAGCGTCCCTAGTAACCAGGGATTACCAGGCGGCCGTAAACCCACTGGCCTGGGATGTTGCAGCTAGGAAGAGTAACCAGAGAAGAACACAGCGATCCTGAGCCCACACTGTGGCACATTCGATCACTGTGTGTGTCATCCTGCAATGGGAGACTCCGCAATCCCGGAGTGCAGTTGACAATGTGCACTCGATCGCCGCATTTGTGAACAGAGGGAAAGGGGGAATGTATAGCAATACATTACACACTAAGGGACCGCTCCAAACTCCCTAAAGGTGCAAGCCATACTATAGGGATTCAAGCGTTAGACTGGCAATGGGGCAATTGAAAATGGGCAGGGTGTGACATAAGATTCACTCCGGCCCCAGGTGACATATGACCAATTCAGAGGAAACAGTTAAACGATATCTGTTCATTGAGACCCGCCGGTTTCATGGTATGCATGCGGAAAATCCATTGGGCCTCTTTTTGCAGAATCCTTTTGTCCCAATTGCCCCCCCTGGCAGATGGCCTAATCTGTTCAATCCCCTGGAATTTGATGACGTGGGTGTCACCGCCATGTTTTTCCCAAACATGTCGGGCCACTGAAGTGTCCACATTGCGGCGAATGTCGCCTATATGATCCCTTATTCGTCTCCTGAATTCTCTAATTGTCTTGCCAATATACTGCAGTCCGCATACACATGAGATCAGGTACACGATGCCCCTAGTTTTGCAATTGATGAAGGATCTATTTTCATATGTCCGACCAGTCGTGTGGCTATTGAAATTCTTGCTACAATAAATCGATTCGCAAGCTCTGCAGGACCCACATCTAAATGTGCCCTTAATGTTATGTGTAAGCCATGTGTAAGCCATGTGATCTCATGTGTATGCGGACTGCAGTATATTGGCAAGACAATTAGAGAATTCAGGAGACGAATAAGGGATCATATAGGCGACATTCGCCGCAATGTGGACACTTCAGTGGCCCGACATGTTTGGGAAAAACATGGCGGTGACACCCACGTCATCAAATTCCAGGGGATTGAACAGATTAGGCCATCTGCCAGGGGGGGCAATTGGGACAAAAGGATTCTGCAAAAAGAGGCCCAATGGATTTTCCGCATGCATACCATGAAACCGGCGGGTCTCAATGAACAGATATCGTTTAACTGTTTCCTCTGAATTGGTCATATGTCACCTGGGGCCGGAGTGAATCTTATGTCACACCCTGCCCATTTTCAATTGCCCCATTGCCAGTCTAACGCTTGAATCCCTATAGTATGGCTTGCACCTTTAGGGAGTTTGGAGCGGTCCCTTAGTGTGTAATGTATTGCTATACATTCCCCCTTTCCCTCTGTTCACAAATGCGGCGATCGAGTGCACATTGTCAACTGCACTCCGGGATTGCGGAGTCTCCCATTGCAGGATGACACACACAGTGATCGAATGTGCCACAGTGTGGGCTCAGGATCGCTGTGTTCTTCTCTGGTTACTCTTCCTAGCTGCAACATCCCAGGCCAGTGGGTTTACGGCCGCCTGGTAATCCCTGGTTACTAGGGACGCTCTGTCCCTCCCCCCTGCAGTGACAGCGAGCGCCCGGGTGCCGGCCCTGCTCTGGCCGCCCAGCCTCGCGGGGATTGGCTGCCCGGCCGCCGCGTCACTCCAGGGAGGGAGGGGTTAGTACTACATATGTCCGGCATCTCACTCGGCTCGTGTTCGACCAGCTGACTAGTGTCGTACACGAGCCGGGTGAATGATCTGAGACACGCAATAGGTGTCTCCCGGCCATATCACATAATCAAATATAGATGTGTTGTTATCGCATCAGTGTGACCCCTGATGAATCACCGTGAATATCAGCGGTGAGGAAACGCGTAGGCACATGTGTTAGTGGCACGGATTGACCAGGTGTTATATCATAATACTGATAGGGGGAAGTGTTGCTTGGCAGCAAATGGTGCTAACAACAGTTTTTCTATCGCTCCTCCATCTGTCTGGTGTACCGTGCTTACGCCTTCTTAGTACCTTTGGCTACTTAGCCCAATTTTAGTAAGATTTTCTATAATAAAAATCGAATTTTAATCGTTCATATAGGCAGTGATACTCATATATAACCTTCCACTATAACTCATGTCTAACCTTCAAATATAAAACCATTTACTAGATCATATATATACAGTAACCTTTTACTAGATCTTATGTATAAACCTCTACAAGATCTCATGTAAAAACATCCACTAGCTGTCATGTAAAACATTCCACTAGATCTTACATATAACCTTCCACTAGATCTCATTTAGATCCTTCATTTATAACCTTCATATGTACATCCATTCACTAGATTTCATATATACAGTAACCTTCTACTAAATCTTATGTATAACCCTGCACTAGATCTAATGTAAAAACCATTCACTAGATCTCAGATATAGCCTTCCACTAGATTTTACATATAACCTTCCACTAGATCTTATTTACTATATATCCTTCTACTAAATCTGATGTATTACCTTCCACTAGAACCTGTGCCAGCCCATTTACTAGATCTCATATATACAGTAACCTTCCACTAGATCTTGTGTATAACCTTCCACTAGATCTCACATATTACCTTCCACTAGATCTCATGTATTAAATTCCGCTAGAACTCATGTAAAACTTTCGACTGTAGATAAGTGATGGGATTTTTTTTGCCTTGTTTTAATTCCACTAATTTGCAAATTGTTTTGCCGTCATTATTATTAAAATATTAGGCAACTTAAATATTCCACTGCATTGGAATAGATGCCACAACAAAGCAGAAAATGCCAATATCTATTTTAGTCAATAAAACATAATTATCAAAAAATTTGGCTTCTTCTCTAATTTCCGATATACCAATATATGACCCTTTTTACATTTGGGTGAGAATCTCTTTTAAATAGCTCTGCTCTATGTCACATGACACACATTTTATGTATTTTAAACATAGGTAAGATCCCTTTAAATACACTAGATACGATATGGATCTTACTTAAATTTTTGACAACTAAGTCACTGACATAAAGTTAGAAGTATCCTAAATATAGAACTTTTAATAATTTGTACACTGCCATTGACACACAATGTTCTGTGTATGTCTGCTTTACATAAAATGTATAAATACCTTCTGTCAGGAGGAAAAATAATTTAGCATATAAATCACACTTGGTCAAAATCCCTCCAGGAATTCTCGGAGCACTAAATTGTCTGAAATATTTTAATGGCACGACAGTTTCAAACACATTTTCTTCTTTTTTTGCTTCACGTGGCAGTAACAAGAAAACTAATTACACATTGTTACTGTCAAGTGGTTATTAAAGGACAGTATCCAACTTTGTCTAATTCTCATAAACCAAGAGAAAAATAAAGGGATATTTTCAGCACAGTTTGTTTCTTGGCTGTCACGGCGCGGCGTGTGGACCCACTGGGCCATACCGCGTAGCGGGGTAGCAGCTGGCCAAATAGGTATATATGCAATGTCTATAGTTCTGAAAGGATACCTGAGGCAATGTGGATAGTAGTGGTGCTTTCAGGCTAAGCTGAGGCTCTGGCAGTAGACAGACACAAGGCGGGGTGCGACACAACACGACTCCAACTCTTGAAGGCACAGAGGCACGGTAGCACAGGACACATGGTACAGGCAGCAGGAACGGGAAACACTGGGAACTGGAAAACACTTAGGAGACCATTTGCAAGGACAAACTAGGGTAACACAACAACGCTCAGGCAATGATTGAGAGGGCAGAGCCCCTTTTATAGTCCAGAGGCATTCTGGGCTAATTGCAGCTATTGTGCAAATGCGTACGTGCTGGCCCTTTAAGGCCGAGCATGCGTGGGTGCGCGAACACTGCGGGAGGCAGTGTCTGCACGAGGAAGTGAGTGCCGGCGTCTCCCAGGAGGGGGATGCCGCCGGGAACCCACACGTCCATGGCTGCGGCCGTCAGAGGGTAAGTCAGGACGACGGTCCGCGGCCATATACGTTACATTGGTCATTGACCTTAACAACCATCCGTTACCAGAATGCTGTTTTTCTATGTCTTTTACGCTGTGTCTTGTCTAAATAAGATACAGTGCAAATAAAATAGTGCAAATGCCACAATCAATGTAAGCGGAAGACCCCCAGAAAATGCAGGGTGAAACATGTGTCGGTGTGTGTTACCCCTCGGTCTGTATGTTCCACTTCTCCTGCATCTAGGTATTTAATTGGCTTATCGTATGCATTATGCATTTTGCACTTTATACTTATAGGGTAACTAAACTTTTGTCAAGCTTCTGACATGTCATAGTGACATGTCAGAAGTTTTGATTGGTGGGGGTCCGAGCACTGAGACCCCCACCAATCGCTAAAACAAAGCGGCAGGAGCGCTCAGCCGCTTCATTTCTGTTCGGCTTTTTCCGGCAAGCTAATGTATCGGTGTACGGGCTCATAGACTTTCTATTGAGCCCGTACTCTGATACATTGATTTCTGGAAAAAGCCGAACAGAAACGAAGCGGCTGAGCGCTCACACGAGTACTTCTGCCACTGCATTTTAGTGATTGGTGGGGGTCTCAGTGCTTGGACCCCCACCAATTAATACTTCTGACATGTCACTATGACATGTCAGAAGTTTGTCGAACATTTAGTTACCCTTGAACTCCAGCCCCAGTATACTTATGTGCGTGACATTTGCACTTTCCATTTTCGATGTACTGTATCTGATTGACTATTGGGATTAATCCTTCATCATGGGTATGTTACATTTTCATATATTTTTATCTATTTACAGGTAACAATAAAGTTTTTCATTGATTTTAAAATTACTTTGTGAGTGTTGCTGTCATTAACGGCTTATTCAGACTTGAGTCTATGGAGGGATCCGTAAAAACGGAAGAAAATAGGACATGTTCTATTTTTCAACATACCCTTCACATGATCCATGGAAACAACGGCCATGTAAACGGCCCCATTGAAATACATGCGTCCGTGTGACGCCCATTGTTTTAGGGCCGTCACACAGACGTATTCAACGTTTGTCGGAATAATCCCTTAGTAGGAGGTATTTCATAATTAGGCAGCACCTGTTTTCCTTTTTTGTAGCTAGAACAAGTCCCTTTCTCGTAGGTGGTAGTTCTAATAATTACAATAAGCTTAAAGGGAAATGTATTACGTTTCAATAAAAACGTTATGCAGGTGGATAGAGACTTTACTATTAAAACATGGGTGTAAGGGTTCATGCACATGGGCACAGAGCCTATAGTGCATAGAGGCTTTATGGATTTATGAAATCAGAGGCATATGGAGTATAGTAGAGACTCCATGTACAGTACATAAAAGTATATGTAAACACAAAGATACACATACCAACAGAACATAAATACAGAAATACACACATACCCTTAACATACACGAACATACAATTCTATATGCACGAACATGCTCAGTACTGCACAAAGACAAACAAATAGAGAAATAAAGATGTAGCAAAACTGAATTTCTTAAATGAACGAGAGAAGTTCCCCAAGGAACGGCTCTAAAATTGTAAAAGGGTGATAATTGGCCAGTGCGAGATCTGAACATGAAAGCTTATGATTATTTTGGGGTTCACTATTGTGTCTTTCCCTACTGCACAAAAATAAAACACACATTGATGTCACGCATAGAGAACAGCAAAGGAATAATCAATGTCAAAGAAGTGTGATAATGTGCACAGTGATGTCACAGTACAGGGATAATGCATAGAGTGATGTCACAGCATAAGGATAATTCATACAATGATGTTGCAGTGCAATGATAATGTCTGATGTCTGAGTACAAGACTAATGAACGCAGAGATCTCTGAGTGCAATAATAATGCACAAGATGATGTCACAGTACAGAAAAAAGGCACACAGTGATGTCACAGTACATGCATAATAAAAAAAAGGATCTCATAGCATTGGAACAGCATGCATGAAGATGTCACTATGCATATTGTGACATCAAAGAACTGGAAAAAACTCACAATGATGTCAAAGAATACCGATTATGCACACCATAATGTCAGAATGCAGAGATAATACAAATAATGATGTCACAGTACAAGAATAATGAACACAGTAAAGACACAGTACTGAAATAAATGCACACAGTGATGTCATAGAACAGAGATAATGCAAGAAGTGATGCTGCCAAAGAGGGATAATGCACACAGCAGGTGTCCACACAGTAGCCATGGGGCTCCATAGGAAAACTAAGAACGGGGTCCAGTTTATTTTAGGGTGTCCTCTTCTATCATCCAAAATCACCCTGCTTCTGTGTGGGGATGGTCCCTCTTACTTTTTCGGTCTTAGACAGGTCAAAGATTTTAAAACTATTAACCTAAAGGGGTCAGATTATCAGAATTGTTCATAAAAAAAGTTTTGTTAAATAAATACAAGTAAAAATATTTTATTATAACATAACAAAAGCCTCTTGTATAAAAAATAAAAATAAAAAAATAATCACACAGATGAACTGTGACAATCTAGACAACTTGCCACCTGATGGGTAAGCAATGCAAAGAATTTGTGGTCTTTTTCTCAGTTCGAGGATTGAAGGTGCAAACAGAAGAGCTGAAAATCCAAACCTCTACTTCCTCTAGGCATTGAAATTGTTGGTGTTATTTCAGTTTTGCAGTTGCGTTCAGTAACACTCAAAGTGAATGTAGACTTTCCTGTCAAAAAATAGGTCGGGTAATCATATCTTGTCTCTTTTCATTGTATCATTGACTTCCTGAATATTCACAGTATATTGTTTGTAATACAGGAAAACAGTTTCAGAACATCAGGTACTGTATGCTATATAATACTAGATGGATAAGGATGCCCCAAGGCATGTATTAAGTTGGAACATTTGAAAACAGACTGTAAACTTTTCCGTTTGCTGAATTTATGAAGTGCCAACTTATTCTGCCATTCTGTTCAACAAAAATAAAAAAAAAGTTTTGAAATAAAACTTCCGAGCAGGCATCAATAATAGATTTGTTTTGATCCACCTTGTGCTTACTATAATAAGATATTTTGGTTGTGTTCATCGAAGTCTTGTAAAACACTAATTTGAGTTTATAAGATTAATGTAAACTTGTAAAAAGGAATTGACTTGCACTGGAAATTTTCTTCAAATGTAGAGTTCTGGGTGGCGAAAAATAAGTCCTATGTGCTCTGAAAAAACAATTATTCGTAATTTACTATGTATGTACAGATGTAGCCATCTTTATCTTGACTCTTAACGCATTAAATAGACAGTGGCAAGAAATGTTAACTTGACTTTTTCAATGAGTTTTCAATGGCTTTTGTTGTGTGATATCACGCTGCAGCAAGTTATCAGAGTCAAGATTAAGATGGCTACATCTATATGGTATATGGTGTATTTAGAGCCAGATCTATGGTGTAAAAGCCGCCTCCTAAAGGGAAATTTACTTATGACAGCACTGAACAGTGTGTTTTCATATGTAAATTGTTAGTAATTGTATATCAATTCAACTTTCACAGTGGTGTGGAAATGAGAGAATCCCAGGGAAGGATACATGCACCCCATTTCTGTTTCGGTGATTTTTAAAAAAAATACTGTATGTAAATGTAGACATAGGCATTTGTAATATGTATGGACTCTAGAAATCTTTAACATCTATTTTTAGGAGGTGAAGTGTGTTTAAAGGTCAGACTTTAGCCATTTTTATGCATTGAAGATGCCTATGAATGTAAAGTGGTAGACGGCATTTTCACAATGGGCTAGGTGTCTACTTATAAAAAATATATAGGTACAGGGTTTTAATATGATTTTTTTAATATTATAATTCAGATTTTATTTGTGCATGATGAAAGTGTGAAAGTTGTCCCAAAACCATTAATTGGATATTCAACATTCTAAACAAATGAATAATCATGATATTTTGTGCTTCCGTTTATAACCAGTTGTTTTTCAAGCATTGTGGTCTGCAAAGGTTCCTGAAAGTGTAACTTAATGTTCAACAAACTTCTGACATGTCATAAGTTTTGATTGGTGGGGGTCCGAGCACTGAGACCCTCCCCAATCGCTAAAATGAAGCGGCAGAAGCGCTCACGTGAGCACTGAGCCACTTTGTTTCTGTGCAGATTTTGCCGGAAAGCCGATGAAGAGGTGAACGAGCTTATAGACTTTCTATTGAACCCATACACCAATACATTGATTTCTGGAAAAATCCGAACAGAAACTAAGCAGCTCAGCGCTCACACGAGCACTTCTGACACTTTGTTTTAGCGAGTGATGGGGGTCTCAGCGCTCGGACCCCCACCAATCAAAACTTCTGACATGTCACTATAACATGTCAGAAATTCGTTGAACGTTTAGTTACCCTTGAACAATATTGTTACTCACCTCACCCAGCTGCAATACAGTGTCGCCCCCTGCTTGGTCTGCTGTTACTGCATAGGGGGCTTTTGTGTTTGGGAATTAATGTTTCGGCATAGCAACCTGATGCCTCCTCTCTTGGCCTCTTGTCCATGTATTGACCCTGGCTGCACCCCATTGCCATTGAAACTCATATGCTTAATCTCTATTAATTTCTGGTGGGGGTCACATGGACTTCTGAATAAACCAGACTGGCCAGGTTATCATTGCCTGAGGGTCCTCGGCCATTCTATCCAGCCTCAAGCTATTATTTCATCTTTATTTCAGTTGAACCAGCTTCATCTCTGGTTCCTGGCTCGTCTCTTGGTGTCGCTTTACTTTGCTGTCGTTTGACTTTTGGCTATGTTCTCCGACTACGCTTCTGTCTACTCCATGGTACCACATTCTGCACATAATAGCTTCAGTTTGGCTCCTGTCTGGCTATAGCCATTGTCTGCAGCCATCGCCTATTAGAAGCTATTTTGAGGACTGCGACCTTTGAATTGCCGTACAGTAGAGTCCAAACCCCTTTGAGAGGGTCAACTATGTAGACCAAGGAATGCCCTAGATTCCACATCTCAGTTTACCTAGCAGCAATCCACTTATGACATAAGGGGTTCACTTTCCCCAGATTTCCAGAGTCTGACACATCATAAATATCGATAGCATAGAATCACCAACATGGCTCATGTTTTATTACTTAGGACAGTAAATTAGAAAAAAACAGCCAAGAATTTACATGGGGATTTAATTTTATCTGGGGAAAATTGAAAAAGAACAATGAAGTTAATCTTTGATTTGAATCACACACGTGCAGCAATTTATTCTTTGTGTTGACACATCATTTTTATTTTTTGTTTGCTTTTTTTTATGTTTAGAATTCGGGACGTTCAGTATTCTGGCACCTATCTCCGCAATTCAAGATTACTTAGCACATCATTGATGATGGCCCAGATTGCAGAATAATAAAAAAAGAGAAGTTGGCATTGTATTTATACTATATGAATAAATGTTCTTTTTATAGCTAATTTACTGAAGTGCTCTTGAATTATGCATTAGTATAATGAAGAGCCGAAAAATGCAAATATTACTGTTTTCTAAAACTATAGTTATATATACAGCTATAAAAAACCTGGGATCATCTTGTAAACTTATACCCATAAAGTTGCAGTATGGATTCATTTGGTAATTTTATATAATGATGCGTTTTAGGCCCAGTTTTTAGACTTCCTTTCAAACCAGTAAGTTAGTTATGCCCACCAAGTTGTGATGCCATGGCCCCTTCTTCTCATCTAACCACAATTTTCCAAAGTCTAAACAGTAAGATTAAGGTAACTCTTTGCAATTATTTAGGTGTGCACTTTCAGTGATTTTTGCGTTGCCCAGCCTCATGTTGGGTGTTCTTTAAGAAGCAGAGATAGAAAAAGTAGAAATATGGTTTTCATAATTGAGGGCTGTCAAATTCACAAAAATTTGATGTGTGAAAAAATTACTAATACATAAAAACATGTAAAGCTAATGTTGTGTTACATACTGTATAGCTTCATGGTGAGCAGTACTGTTGCCTTGCAGTGCTGGGGTCCTGGATTCACATTCAATCATTGACAACATTTGCATGGAGTTTGTATGTTCTCCTCATGTTTGTCTCAGTTTCCTCCAGGTACACTGGTTTTCTCTTACACTTCAAAAACTTACTGATACATTCATTTGGAATTTAGACTGTAAGTCCCAATGGGGATAGGAACCAATGTAAATGATGAAAATCTTTGTACAGCCCTACAGATTATGTTTGTGTTATATAAATGAATAAAATATGAATATATACACTCCTTAACATTGAAATTGCAACACCAAGAAGGAAAAGTTTTGGAATTGTGGAAATCACAGGATGGATAGACATGTTAATGAAATTCAAATCATAAAAACATGGAAACAAAATATTCCAAACATCTTGATTTACTCAGTATGGAGTATGAGCACCACGCACAGAAATACACGCACTTACACGCATTGGCAGCTATCAATGAGGTTATTAATGGTTGTCTGAGTAATGTTATGTCATGCTGAATGCACTTGGGCACGCAAATCATCAAGAATGGCTGCTGGCAGCTCCCTTTACAATGCCGACCAATGAAGTCCCAGATGTTCTCGATGAGAGACAAGTCCAGAGACGCTGCAGGCCATGGTAGCACATTTAGGCCACGCAGGCTGCTCACAGAACAAGCAACATGCGGCCTGGCATTGTCCTGTTGAAAAATGGCTTATGGGACACTTTGGAGAAATGGCCTTACCACTGGTTCTACGACCAAATTAATGTATCGCCGAGCTTTAGTGTACCTGAAATGAAAACTAGAGGGGTACAGTTTATTATGCCACCCCACACCATAAATCCGGAAATAGGACCGGTGTGACGTTCCCTTGTGAAAGCCTCTTCATGGCGTTGCCCATGTTGTCTCCAGACCCATCTCCGGCTATCATTGCATCCAAGACAAAAGCGTAACTCATCGCTGTAGAGGATAGACCACAATTCCAGCCTTCTTTGCTGTCTTGCTGTGCACCATGATAGCCTTAAGAGCGGTGGAGTGTGGTCAATGAAACACCTGCAGATCGACGTCTGGCTCGTAGCTCAATGTCTTGCAAAAGCCTTCTAACGGTTTGTGTAGACACTGGTTGCCGCCCTAGGCTTGGGATGTGGTGTCCAATTTCACTTGCAGGGCAGAATGAATCACTACGTGCCATTCTTCCGATCAGACGATCTGATCATGCAGATTTTCTCCTCGGTGCACCTCTTGCTGTCATTTCCATTCGTTGTTGTTCTCCCAACCCCCGGGACATGCAACTTTTAACAGTGCTGACATCTCGGCCTAGGTGCGTAGCGATCTGCCGGAGTGATAAACCAAGGTTTCTCACTTCAAGGATTTTGTTCCTCTCAGTTTGCGACAAGTGGCAATAACTGGCACGTCGACAAACAGGAGGCTTCGCACAATCATTCCACACCACTTGATCCGATATTTGAGGTTTCATGTGGCTAAAAAACTTTGCCTTCAATCTGGCTTTTATGCCTCTCCCACATGTCAAAGATTGAAGCTCGGTGCTTGATAATTTGATCATTTCCAGATCTTAGCAACACCTGCTACTTCCTCAATTTGTATAGTCTTACGCCTTGCCCTTCTTGGTGCAACTGATAATTTCAATGTTGAGGAGTAAATATATATATATAGCACCATTGAGCCATAACATCAAAACCACCTGCCTTATATTGTATAGATCCTTCTTGTGCCACTAAAACAGCTCTGACCCATCGAGGCATGGACTCAACAAGACCTCTCAAGGTGTTCTGTGTTACCTGACACCAGAACATCAGCAGCAGATCCTTAAGTCCTGTAATTTGTGAGGTGCGGCCTCTATGGATCAGATTTGCTTTTCCAGCAAATCCCACAGATGCTCGATTGGAATAAGTTCTGGGGAATTTGGAAGCCAAGTCAACAACTTGATTTTTGTCATATTGCTCAAACCATTCCTGAACAATTTTTCAAAACTGCACAGATCCTTACACTTGCCTATTTTCCCTACTTCCAACACATCAACTTCTAGAATTGAATGTTCACTTGCTGCCTAATATATCTCACCTCTTGACAGGCGCCATTGTAACCAGATAATCAACGGTAGTGATTTTAATGTTATGGCTGAACGAAGTATACAGTTTTTGCATTCTATATCATGGGTTATATGTTTTTAATGAGTGGCATATATAAATACATAAAACTTTGTAATATAGCTCATTAGGTTAAATAACCATCTTCATCACATTCTAGCAACTTATAGTGTCACTCTTCCTGCCTTGAGGCATATCTGTAAATGTTCACAAAGTTCCCCAGACACCCAAAAAAAATCAATGTACAGTTGGTCAGTAGTTGGGAGGAGGGTGGAGGTGGGGGATGTAGCTGCGGTTTCTTCCTGTGTTCGAGACTACATTATGTTAGAGGGAAGGGGGAAGGGGCAGCAGAAGTAGGTAGACATCTGATTGGCTCATAGTGCTGAACAAAGCTTTAACATCAAGTCAGGAAGAGCCCATCCACTCAACAGAATATGTATTTTCAAACGGCAGAGGGATTGGAGGGTATCTGTAAAACATTTTGAAAGCTTATTAGGCATAAAGCAGTTGAAATTGTTTTTTTTTTAATATACAATGCTAAAAAATATTTGTATCCCTACATTTCATGACTATACAAAAGATTCAAGAGATCTGAAGCAAACAGGTTCCTAGCTATAGGTGGTGCAGAGGGAGTAGTGGCATCCAGGCTGTGGTGCATGAGGGGGCTCAAAGAAGCCACATGGCACATGGTAGGTGGGGACCATGTTACAGTCTTTGCATTGGGTCTAGGAGCTTCCAGTTATACATCTGGGGGCAGGCAAACAAACACAAAGTCCTCCTGTCCAAGGTGGTTAGGTTTGTGGTGATGTCAACCATTACTTGATGGAGGCTCCATTTTAATATCTCACTGTGTCCAATAAATAAACCCCAAAAAGTTGAACACACATTTTGAGACACTGTAACTTATTAAATATGTCAATAACTAAATCAAAGATCTAATTAAAGATGTTAAAATAGTAATAATCACCACCATAATCATCCAGACTTGGTAAGATCTACCTTGTTACTTACCTCACGTGATGGAGAATTTCACAAACCATTTACATTTTATGTTTGAGGCACAAGATTGTTTTTGAAAGAATCTAAATCAACCAAGCAAATTATTTCTCATGAGAAAAGTAATTAAGAAAACAAACACGTTTAAGAGTTTGGATTCCTGTTTACAAACAAGAAATGTGTAAAACAACAAAATTAATACTTCTCAAAACAGAACTGTTTAATGCAAAAATGTTACATATAAAACAAAAACAAGAAAACATTCAAGCAGTATTAGGGTCGGTTCACACGGCGGAATTTTTGCGTCAGAATAAAAATTCCCCCTCTCATTCATTTCAATGGGAGCCAGACACTTCTATTTCCCGCTAGGTGATTTTTTTCAGCTAGCAGGAAAAATAATTGTCCTGCCTGATCTTCGAGCAGATTCCGCCCAAACCTCCCATTGAAGGGAATGAGAGGAGGAATCTTCCTGCCGATGGCAGGAAAAATGCAGCGGCGGATTTTGCAGCGGGATCCGCCAAGCAAAATCCGCCGTGTGAACTGTCCCTTACAGTATTTATAAGATCTACAAGCTCCAATTCCAATACCATTTCAGGCATCCATTGTGCTCCTCTTATTGTAGCATCAGAGATCCATTTTTCTGATCCAGAGTTCAAAATCTCCTGCATGGACAAAGATAACATTCTGACTGCCTGCAACCACCACTAGAGGGAGCATAGGAATCTACTTCATATTATTTTATTAATAGGTTCAATTTATAACAGTAAGCTCCCTCTAGTGGTGGTTGCAGGCAGCCAGAATTTTATCATGTAACTAGATGTCTTTGCATGAGAATCAGAAATCTGTATAAGAAAAAAACAAAGCTTCTTCTAATACAAAGATATACTAAAAAATGAATCAGAGCATAATTTTTAATCTATTTAGATTAAATGAAAAAAAGGGAGACCTGATGGTGACTTGGTGACTTAGCATATTATATTGACTTCTACCAAGAGGACTCACAAAACAAAACTGGGTTGTCAACCCCTCACTATGCATTGCATGTGTGTATTCATGTAGAGCCTTGATTTCGAATTATTTTCAATTTAACAAAGTCTTATCTATAAACTTCTCATGAAAAAATTGTATCAGGTGACATTTTTAGTTTATCCACCCAGTAAACTCAGCTATGTACTTTTCTCTAGTCTATTCCTGTAGTTATAATCATTAAGCTTAAAAAAACATTTGTGCATGAATCTGGGAAATGAAATATTAAACTGAAGCGCTGACGATCAATAAAAATTATAACAGCTTTCAGCTACTTTTGAAACATTATCCCCGTGTGCCTGAAACATATTAAAACGATACATTACATTTTTGTAGAGGATAATCAGCTTTGTGATCATTTGATGGATGTAAACAATGGATAAAATGTAAGAGTCAAATGACTTTGTATCTTATATTCATTATCCTCTAGTAGCTGCAGCAACTTCTATTACCATTTAAAGGGGTTGTCTCATAAAGGCAATCCCTGTCCATATCACCTATTAGGGCATATGGTCATCATAGAGGAGATCCCCTGCCCGAGTTCCCTCCCCCTCCATGAGCCAGATTTGTGAGTGGATCCCATACTGGTGTACTTGAGCCTTCTTTGTATTACATGGGCAGCCATTCTGATGCCATGTAATACTACATTTCCTGGCTAGTCATGGCTCCCCCTGGCAAAATCTACTGTTTTCAGGGGTTGCTGGAAGCGAGACCTGGGATGATTAGGCGATCATCCTGACGGCCCTATTTTGAAAAGGGTTGTATTTGATGAGGCAACCTGTTTAATCATGTTTGGAAATACATTTTAAAGAGAATTTCAACCATGGTAAGTGACGACATATTCCCTCTTCGATCTCATGATTAATGGGGTCCCAGCGGTTGGACGCCCATTGATCATTAGATAGGAAGTGCCCCAGACTTTTCTTGGAATTTTTTCGGCACAGTGCTGCTCCTATAGAGGGCGGAGAACTACATCTCGGCCCCATTCAAGTGTTTTGAAATACCTGCATCTGTTTGTCGTGTTACTGTGTGCGGATCACCACCAATTAGCAAGTGACAAGATATCCTAGCTATATGTCATCACTCGCTATGACTGGATTACCCCTTTAAGAGGCTACTGTAATTAGTTTTTCTTTACATGTCTTGCAATGTACAAGAACATACTTGACTAAATCCATGCCTGTGGAGTGTGAAATATGATCTAGTATTATTTAGTATTAGTATCGGGGATGACGAACAGCCCAGAGTGTTCACAATAATTTAGGGCTGATAATATGATATTTTATTTTTACCAACATGACAAACAAGAATGCTGGAAAAATAATAATAATGATAGCAATAATAATAATAATAATAATAATAATAATAATAATAATAATAATAATATAATAATATTTTAACCCCTTAATGACCAGCCTATTTTAAACCTTAATGACCAAGCCATTTTTTGCGTTTTTCCATCGTCACATTCCAAGAGCTATAACCTTTTTATTTTTGCATCGACATAGCTGTATAAGGTCTTGTTTTTTGCGGGACAAGTTGTATTTTTTAATAGCACCATTTTGGGGGACATATTATTTATTGATTAACTTTTATTAACTTTTTTTGGGGGGGAATAGAAAAAAACATGAAATTTTGCCACTCTTTTTCACGTCTTAAATCAACGCCGTTTACCGTGTGATATAAATAACACAATAACTTTATTCAGCGGGTTGTTATGATTGCAACGATACCAAATTTGTATAGTTTTTGTATGTTTTACTACTTTTACACAGTAAAAACGCTTTTTTTTCACAATTATTTGTTTTTGTGCCTCCATATTTGAAGAGCCGTAACGTTTTTATTTTTTCGCCGATGCAGTTGTATGAGGGCTTTTTTTTTGCAGGAAGACTTGTAGTTTTTATTGGTACCATTTTGGAGGAGATGCGACTTTTTGATCACTTTTTATCACATTTTTTTTGTCAGGATTCACAGAAAACAGCAATTTTTCCATAGTTTTTTATTACATTTTTTACGGCGCTCACCGTGCGGGTTAAATAATGTAATAGATTTATAGTCGGGGTCGTTACGGACGCGGCGATACCAAATATGTGTAACTTTTTTTTCTTTATTTCGGTTTTCTAATAGTAAAGCATTTTGTAAGGGGAAAAGCTGGGTTTTTCATTTTTTTTCAAATGTTTTTTTTTAATTAACTTTATTCAACTTTTTTTTTACTTTTTTAATAGTCCCACTAGGGGACTTTAATATGCGATTACCGATCGCTATTATAATACACTGCAATACTTTTGATCTAGCAGACATGTGCTCCAGGCAGACCTGGGGGCCTTTATTAGGCCCCCGGCTGCCATTGGAGACACAGACACTCGGCGATCGTATTGCCGGGTGTCGGTGGGATGAGAGGGAGCTCCCTCCCTCTCTCCAAAATCACTCAGATACGGTGCACGCTATTGAGCAACACATCTGCGGGGTTAAACGGGTGAGATCGATACTGATATCGATCTCACACGGCAGAGCAGGGACGCCCCCAGCCCTCAGCTGCCTCTGGCAGCTGAGAGCAGGGAGATTTGACGGCTCCCTGCTCTGTTTACTTTATCTTGATGCAGTGCTGTAAAAAGGCATATGCATCAGAATAAAGCCCGTTAGTGGCCGCCGTTAAAAGGCGTATTGGCGGTCACTAACGGGTTAATGGTGACTTCTGTGACGGAGGAAGTAGATAGCTTCTCATCTTTAGGTAATAGAAATCAATGCATCATGGGACATAACTGCATGAAAAAAATGTAAAACATGGAATTATTATACACTCCAGACAGATTTTTATAATGAGTAAATGAATCTAGTAAGTCAGACATACCATATGTGCTGCTTGTGCCGATGCACTGGGGCCCTGTAGACAAGTGGGCACTGCCACCTTAACAACATAACAGCAATTTCTACTATTTATAATATTTTGCGCAAGGGGAAAGTTCCTATAATCTCCATAACTAGAGACGAATTTCCAAACATGAGTTTTGAAGCCAAAACTGCCGAACCAGCTGTCAGATTTGTTTCTGTCCGAATATAATTATTTCAAATCAATAGTGCTCCGATTGTCCTAAAAAGTTGTGAATAACGCTCTGAGGTCTTCTAGAACTTTAACACCAAGACAGCATTAAAAATCTGAGAGTGACAGCAACATATATGGCTATGGGTAAATGGATGGTAGACGTTGGTAACAAACAGCCTGTTTAAAAACACATTGAACTTTCAGATTTTTTTTACGCTTTTTACAATTAAAAGACGGTCCAAAAATTATCCATTTTTAGTGACAGATGCCTGCCGGGGTATATAGAAACACCATGGCATCGGAAGAAGCAATGGCGATTTCACAAGTGCTCCCCATTGGTGTTCTCAGATCTCCCTGCATGCCTACGTTCGGTTACCATGGCATGCACTCAGTTCTGAAGCTTTCAGGTCTCTTTCACACTTCCGTATTTTGGTCCGTTTTTTG